>NC_056746.1:1092694197-1092994197 GCF_019279795.1 Protopterus annectens | reverse complement strand
GATTGCACAGACATCAGCATTCTCTAGGGTGAGGAGAGCTTGTATGTAATGGAGATTCTTGTTTAGACTCTTAGCATTGAGCAGTAGCACCTTAGATTTTCTTGGTTTTGATTTGCTATGTCAGATGTACTTTCAGTTTGCCATTGCCTAAAAAAGGCACTATGAGGGAGGGCAATATTTTAGCTAATTGTTTGAAAACCTAAAGGGGAGAGGTGCAGACCATCCCTGGCAAAGCAGCTTGGCATGTTGACCATCCCCTTTCATATTGACAAATATTGCACCCCCTTGGACTAACACCAGAAACTATGCCAGCTATTAAAGTCAGTCATCTTCTGTTCATACTGTGGCATCATCTTTGGAGAAGGTAAAATGCTGCTCAGTGCTAGGCAGATACCAGCATGGGATGTGTATTCTGAGAGCTCCATGATGTCTCTCTTTATACAATCTTGGCATTTGCACCCATGTAGACTATGACTGAATCATATTGGTACTTGTAGTCCTATGACTTGAGTGCATGTGGAATGTGGTGGATCCTGGCCCCTGATAAGCAACTGACCGTGACTTTCTCCTTACTCATCCTGATGAGAGGGACATAACACATAAGTGTGTCTCACAATGGATTCTACAATTACCAGAATGTTGGACTGTGTGGCGGCTAGCCTTATGGGCTTAGAAGTAGAGGCGCCATGGGATGTGGCTGTATGCACTGATGTGGGTGTTGAAAGAGTGCATTCAGGCTGCTAAATTCATTTGTTATGTGCACTTCATCTAAGAGGTCTTTGGGTTTAATGAAAGGTACATTTAAGTGCCTCAGTGTATGTGGGTCTGTGTTTGTGCTTTGTAATGGCTGCAGTGGGTGCAGCATGTTTACTACTGACAACTTGATTAACATTAGGAGTGCTTTTATGTAAGAGCTTTGCCTCCAGTGACATTGTGTAAATATATCTCTTACATGCATTATCAGTTTGTTTGAGAATTAACTGGTTGTGAGTAAACATGAGGCAATTTCTTAGGATGCTCTTATCTGCCAAGCTGGTAATGGAGCTAGTGGGCAAGTTCATATCCATGGTAACAGGCCATTTTTTTTTTTTTTTTTTTTTTTTGTATTATTAGACAGTTGTAGTGAGAACATAAAGTAATCTCTTTCTAGTCTGCAACTCTGGGGCTAGTGCTCGCCGGTACAAACCTGTTGCCCTTTGTGCAACTAGTTATTTATAAAAGTTCAAGGATGCTTTTATGGGAAAAGTGTCAACTCAAGGTGCCTGCATCTATGCACGGCACTGCAAAATTCTTGAGGGGAAACTACTAAAGTAGAACCTGATGATTTAGGGAGATATTCTGAAGCTAGGTTAGACAGCAGCTAATCAAGCAGTAGTTACTGAAAATAATTAACTAGCTTTGTCAAGAATAATGAATAGTGGGGATTCACCTAATTGTCTATTACTTGGTTACTACCAGTGCTAGTCTCACCATAGCTTCACGCTGCTGAGATACAGTGCACATTTGCTTTATCTCTGACCAGAAGCAAAACAGTAGCACCAGTCGCAAGATGAGAAGTAGGCCACAGGGTCTTTAGTGATCAGCAGTCTTGTCCCAGATGATGCGAGGTTCTGTAGGCTTGTTCAGTAGCAACCAGACCAATCAGGAAGGTCCGACATAGACACTCACTGCCCAATCAGAAACAGTCAGGAATCAATGCCCTGTACTCCTTTCAACAGGAGCAAAACAGAAGCACTAATCACAGGATGACTACTGAGAGGTAAAGTGCAAGCTCTTCAATAATTGGTGGTCTTGGACTAGACATTACATATTTTAAAGGTAAAATGGAAAACATGGGTTACTACCCTAAGAGTAGCAGCATGCACTAAATAGATACGAAAGCAAGGGTAACTCGAGTTTTAGCATTCTAAAGGGAAAGCCACTAATTTTAAAAGAGTGAGATAGATTGCATGGGGTGGGCAGTTAGTATTCTGGCTCTATAAAATACAGTGGCATGTCCAATAAATTTAAATAGCTGAAGGGAAGTGATTTCACAAAATGATAATCTTGTGCTTACTAACAATAGCAGATGAAAGAGGAGAGGGAAGGAAATATGTGGTCAAATTAGCATAAGGACTGGGCAACTAGCAAAGTCTAGAATATTTAGTATCTTTGCTTGGAACTGTTTACGTAGGTATTTTTATACCCCAAATAGACTCCAAATAATTTTTCTTCAGTTAGATAAGAAATGTTGGAGGTGTGCTGGGGAAGAAAGAAATAACTTGGAACATATTTTCTGGGAGTGTAATAAGTTGATAGATTATAAAGATTCCCTGCAGACTGCTCTGTCAGAGATACTGGGTGAGCAAACTGGTGTAACTAAAGAAATTATTTTGTTGAGCTATGATACAGAATCAGAATTGCCTAGACATAGTAAGGGCCTGGTGAGTCTTAATTATGGTGGCTACTAGAAAATGGAAATCAAAGTCTAAACCAACTTTGCTAGAAGTAGTGACTATAGTAACAGAGATAAAGCAACTGGAACTGGGATCTTTAGAAAAGGATAGGAGCAAATTACACAGGAAAAAAATGGGAATTGTGGGACCAATACAGGCAGAGGAAGAACGTGGTTTAAAAGAAGGCAGGATTTGAATGAGCTATGTAATGTCTGACTGACAATGACTGGTTAGATTATAAGTGATGTATAATGTTTGCAACTAAAATTATGTCAGTTTAGTTTGTCTTCATTTATATGAATGTATGATTGCCTTCCCTTTGTCATAAGTGATCATTTAATAAAGATGTATCTTGTTTAAAAAAGGATTGGAGAACTAGAGTGACAGTTGAGTTTAAAAACACAACAGCAGCAGGAAGATGGGGAAAATTTTAATTTCTGCGTGACTCACAAGAGACAGAGCTCTGGTCTCTTTCCTGGTTTAAGTATGCAATTGAAAGCAGAATACAATTAAAACACAGTATAATAAAATACACCAATATATACATAATTGAAGAAGGCAGTGAAACAATATACATTACAAGAAAACAATATAAGAAAAACAAACTAACCATTCCCTCACAGCAGTCTGTGGGGAGAGTCTGAATGAGCTTTTCCAATGAATCCTTTATTAATGCATTAGACTTCTTTAAAAATGTCCATTAGCATGACCTCTTCCTTTTCTGAACTCTCCTTCTCATTTACATTTCCAGCTGCCATTGCTGTGTGTGCATTATCAGGTGTATCACTCCACAAGTTGCTCTGTCTTTCTTATGTCCTTGTATCCCTCTTGCTAGACATTCGCAATTCCTCTGACTAGCAATGCACTCACAATTGTCTCTTCCACCTTTCAGACACTTATTTCGCCATAGTTGTCAGACTTATTCCTTTAATGTCGATGGTGAAGAGGAGCAACAGCACAAAGCAGTTTACATGATAAGCACCATACCAGAAGTTGGGGAAAAAGATTTTATTCCAGAATGTTTTTTAAGTTCCAAAGAAGGAAAGTGCTTGGATACAGGTTCTGGATCTTTCTTTCCTAAACTAGTTTCTGATAGTGCCCAAGTTCAAATGCTTTCACTTCACAAACTGTTACCCCTTCTACCTCATTTGAGTTTTTTGGTAACCTTAGATTTAAAAGATACACATCATCACATTCCTGTTTAGATGTTTCTCAAGGTTTTGTATGTCTGAATCACATTATTAATTCTCTTCCTTACCATTTGGGCTATCCACTGCTCTAGGGGTGTTCACAAAGTGTCTAGCTCCTGTTATAGCCCGCTGTAGGCTGCAGGATTGCCACATTTTCCATATTTAGACATTGTGCTTAACATTGAAGAGTCTTTTTCAAAGTGTCCAGAATCTCTCACATGGGTGAGAAGTCTCCTACACAGTTTGGGATTCCAAGAGATCATTTAGAAGTCTTTTTGACTCCGTCACACAGAATCGTGTTTTTGGGGTGTCTGCTAGACCTGAATACGAAGAGTTTTTTTTTCCACATGAAAAAATATATATTTATATTTAGATCTATTCCAGAGGTTTTCTACTTAGACGTTAGTCACTGCATGGGCATACCTCAGGATTATGGCATCCATGTTTCTTATGATACCTCTTGCAAGACTCTTTGTGAAAAAGATGTAATGGCATCTAAAGTCTGTTTGGTCCCAACACCAGTACCCAATATCTTTTCAGATTCCTGTTACAGGATTTTTGAAAAAGAGAAATTACTTGGTGGATACATCAACTATCCCTAAATACTCCCCTTCTTCACTCCTGCTCCAAAGCAATCACTAACCACAGATGCCTTGAACGTTGCTTGGGGAGCAGTATCAAAGAGGATAGAATTGCAAGATCTCTGGGACAAAAAAGACAGACCATAGTGCATAAACGTAAAAGGGATGCCAGCTTTTATCAAGTGCCTTAACTCTCTGAATCATTTGCGGTCCCCAGGACCTCTTCAGGTTTCTACAGACAACACCGCAGTGATGTGGTACATAAACAAGCAAGGAGGAAACAAATCTTATCCTATATGCAGACTAGCCACGTTAGGATGGGATATAGCTATACAGCACAATCTTTTTCTGTAGATGCTTTGCATTCCATCAGAGCAAAATTCTGTTGCAGACAAGCTGAGTATGGCAAAGGCAGACCCTTACAAATGGAAACAAGATCAGGCTCTCTTCCAAGATTTGATCCATCTGAGGGGAGTTCCTCAGGTAGGCTATTTTGACTCCTGCCTGAACAATCTGCTAGCAAACTTCTTTTCCAGGATTTCATGCAATAATGCTGGAAGACAGCTGTCTTTTCTTTTCTTTTCCTTGGATAGGAACATTCCTGTATGCTCTTCCACCCTTTCCACTGATATCCAGGGTACGTCTGAAGATTCAGAAGGAATTCCCCCAAGATCATTGTAGTGATTCCCTTCTTTCCCAGGCAACAGTGGTTCTCCTGTCTTTTGCAAATGGCCAGGGGCAATTACCATAAGCTTCCTCACAGACTGGGTCTACTCACATAATTCAGGGGAGTTTGATACACTCTAACCCCATTCTACATCATTTGACTGCCTGGATGATGGTGTCATAATTCCTTTTCTGAGGAAATGCAGCAGGTACTAATGGAGGCAAGAAAGCCTGGTACTAGACAACCGTATATTAGCAAATGTAAAAGGTTTTCTATGCCAACAACATAACTTGTTCCCATTCAGGGATAGTAGTTCTCTGGATCACAATATTTGTGTGAGTTACTGACAAGGGGTTTTGCATAAGAGGTCTCCTAGAAAAGGTGGCCTCTCCTTGAAATATTAATTTTGTGTTAGAGAAACTAACCTGTCCAACTTCAGGTTCTTAATATGGAAAACAGTTTAACTGATTGCTCCGACCTCTGCAAGAAGGGTATCTGAATTGCAAGCTCTTATCATGAGTCAGCCTTACCTCATTTTCCACAAAGACAGTGTTTCTTTGAGAATTTATCTTTCTTTTATGTATTAAGTGGTATCTGAGTTTATTTTAAGCCAAACTATCCATCTCCCCATTTTCTTTCCTTAACCTAAAAATGAGGGAGAAAGGATACAAAATGAGGGAGAAAGTATACTCCATACCTATGTTCACAGACATCTCAGGTACTATCACAACAGTACAAAATCTTAAAGATCTTTGTATCAAAATTGTTCATTTCTTATGAAGGTAAGAAGGGAAACTGCTGTCAAAGCAGGCTATTTCCAAATCATTTCCAAAGGCTATTACATTTCGATATACTCACCACAACAAAACAGTTCTAGGCAGGGTCATGGCCCACTCTACCAGGGCATTGGCTTCATCTGTGGCCTTTTGGAAAGGGTTGGATTCTAGAATTATTCTAGAAGCAGCAACTCGGTCCTCTCTACATACTTTTACAAAGCACCTATAAGCTTGATTCCTTCTCTAGGTCTAGATCAGAATGTGCTAGGACCATTCTCCAGATGATCCTGGACTCTTCTCCTTACACCTCCAAAACTTTGTAAGCTATGGTGATCTACCCATATATCAATCATATGATGATATCATATGATCAATATGAAGAACACAGTACAGCTGTGTAAGTAAACTTACCATAACAGTAGATGTTTGAATGATCACTGCTGCAGTAGCTGCTTACTCCCTGCATCCCCTTTATTTAGAGGTGTGTTGTTTTTGTTAGGATGTGGACTTTCATTTTTTTTTTTGTTCCTAACATTGTCCTTTCAGGACTCAAACTCCCTCTATTGGCATGAAAGCTTTGAATGGCTTGGCACCCAAACCTGGTTTTTTAGTCAGCTCAGCTTGTACTGACTAATGATTTGGGCACAAGCAAGGTGCTCTGCAGTTTTGGAAGTGGGCTGGCTGTTATGTCCTTGCAGGATAAAACCCATATAGCTTAGGTTACTGCAACAGTGCTCATTCGAACATCAACTGGTATTGAAGGATGTTAAGTTGTCCATCTCACCTTCATTCTTGCTGGATGGGTTCGGAGCCGACCTCGGCTCCGACTCGGCCACTCTAAAAGCTCGAGAGTTGGTTCCACCGGCTCGAGGCTCCCCTTATATCCCACAATGCTAGGCGGTATTACCTCAGATCTCGTTTGCCGCTACAGCTATCGAGACGTGTTGCTTCAACCGGCTTCAGGTGAGTGTAGAAAATAGTTTTAAAAAGTTACTAAACCCCCTTTAAATTAGTTTTCCTTACAGTATCCCCTTATTTTAAAGGATTTTTATCCCTTCTTCCTTGTTCTTTCCCCTTTTTTTACCACAAGAACTTATAGTTCTTCCCTTAGGCCTTTCGGGCCCTCCCATCTCCCCTTGGAGTGTATGTGTTTTTTTGTAGGGACTTTTATAAAATTTAAAACTATCTAAATTTATTTAGTTTAAGTTAGTTTTATTTAGTGTATAGTGTAATCGGTGTGTTTGTGCTTGTGTGTGGTTACACTTGTTCCTTGATATGTCCAAGGATTCAAAGGTCTCAGGCTTCAAGAAGTGTGACTCGTGCTGTCAGAAAATGTCTCTGACAGACGGTCACACTTCTTGTGTGTACTGCCTGGGACCTTTACACCTGCAGGACTCTTGTGCTGTATGCCATGGCTTCAGCCCTAGAGTCCTGCAGGAAAGAAAGAACAAGCTTATTTTACGGGGCTTGTTAAAGCCTGAGGGTCCCCCGACTGCATCTTCGGGCAAACCCTCTAAGGCTTCTAGGTCTTCGGCTCCAGGTACTGAGTCGGCACCTAAGACTGCTAAGTCTACTCCTGCATCGGCTCCGGCTGGAGCCGATGAGACTCTAACTTCCACTTCAGTGGTTCCCTCGGCTCCGGCCGGAGCCGAGGTTTTGGAAATTGCTACGTCGGCTCCGATCAGGCTTTCGGAGCCGACATCTAGGAAGAGGTCAAGGTCACCGTCCCTCGGCTCCGTTCATTCGGCTCCAGCTTCTCCCCTGCTGTCTGAACGGAGCCATAGATCGCACGCCTCTAGGTCTTCGAGGCTTTCGGACCATGACCTTCAGAGGGTAGTGAGTCGACTTCTTAAGTCCGAGGCACTGGCCCAGATGCTTCAGAGCCCGACTCATCAGTCGATGCTCAACCCTATTTCTCAGAATATTCCTCCTCCGACTCCTTTGAGCTCGGGCCGGGTGTTCGGACCGAGACTGTGATACCGTCAGAGCCGATACAATTGTCTTCGGCTCCGTCGTCGGCTCCGATTTCTTCCTTGGAAGAATCACGGCGCCGGACTTCCCTCGTCGGCTCCGAGGGGGTGAGTGGCATCGGACCCTTGTCCGAACCCGCTCTCCCTCTCGGTGCTTCGGCGCTGGTGAGTTCGGCTCCGACATCGGCGTCGGAGCCATCGCTGTCGGTGCCGAGGGGGGTTTTCAGCTTTTCGGAGCGGGGACCTCTGGCTCTGCCTGACAGAGGTGCGTTCGAGGTCATGCGGAGTGTGTTGGAACCTGGTTCAACTCCACAGTCGGCTCCGTCCGCCCCTCCCTCTTCGGTGCCTCAGGTTATGTCTACTCACTCCCTCATCCCAGACCGCAGAGAGCCAGCTCCTCAAGAATCCCCTGTGGGGATCTCATCCTCTTCCGAGGCCTCTCCTGAATTGGCAGGGGAGCCCCCTAGGAAGAGAAAGTGTAAGAGGAAGCACATAGACTCACCTGAGTCTGTCACCTCTGACACAGATTTAGAGGATTCCGAGGGTTCCCCCCGTTCCCCTTCTGAAGATGTCTCCTTTGCAGACATTCTAGAGATCCTGAAACAGAGGGGAAATTGGCCAGCCCTTAACCCTTTGGAGGATGAATCTGTGTATCTTGAGGCGTTTGGCTCTCGCCCTTCCACCTCCTGGGTGTGTCCCCCCTTTGACCCCCTCATGCAGGTGGTAGCTAAAAAGGCTTGGACGGCTCCTGACTCTGTGGACCCCACCCCCAGGAGACCTTCAAAGTTTATCACAGCACCAGCAGATAAACAATTTCTCACTAAGGGAGTTTCTGTGGATGCTATGGTGGTAGCTGCCGCCACTAAGAAGGAGCTAGCTGATCCTTCGGTGCCTGTCCATCCTCCTAACAAGGAATCTAGGTCTATGGACAGGTACGGGAAGCGGATGTTTTCGTCAGCGACCTTTGCTATGCGTTCGCTGAACTACCTCTGCCATTTCACTCGTCTTCAAAGAGACTTGATCAAGGAAGCGAGTGAGATGTTGAAAGACCCTACAGCTGCGGGTTTTCAGGACAAGATGAACGCTCAGCTGGTTACCCAAAACTCTATAGCTTCTGAAAGCAAGGAAACCAAAAAACAAGGCAGAAGCCCTCACAGTCCTAAACGCAATTTATTAAAACAGAAAATCACAGCGTTTTCGCCACACACATATGGTGGCTTCTTCAGAGGATACAAAGGCAACCAAACACAAGCAGTTAAATACTGAAAGTTAATTGAAGTCAACTGCTATCAATTAACCACAAATTATGCAACAAGATGCCTGCATTAAACTGAAGAAGTAAAATGCAAAAAGCCTCAGGCATAGTTTAAATGCATGCTGAACTGTTGATGTAGTTAAAAGACTGTGACAATACAAAAAAACACAATATTTTGACACAGTCAGACCCAAATAAAATTCAGTATATTTCCTAAGAAATAAAAATACACAAGAAAAAAGTGTCACAAAATTATATTACATTTAAAAAGCAAAATGCTAAATAGTCATTCCCAAGTATACATTATTTTAAAAAGGGGAACGACATAATAAAACAAATGAATAACTTTTATTAAGAATTAATATAAATTCCAAAGATGTAGACAACCCACATCTCAAGTGTGACCTTAAAATTAAGTAAAAGTACTAAGTATAAATATAACAACCTAAGCCAAACATTGCTAGGTCAAATACCAACAAAAAGGTAGGAAACAGTGCCACCAAGTGGCTTGACACTGTACCCACACATAGTGGGCTAATGCAAAAAGGACTAAATCAAAAGTGTCAAGGCAAGTGTGATTCTTAAAATAAAAAGGGGACAACTATCTCATATACGATTTTAATTTGAGATAAGGTGCAATATTACAGCTTTCATTCAACCCCGGAGGGTAGAAAGCGTTAAGCTTAAGTTGCCAAAGCAATTCATTTGTCTCAAGTATAAGAGCACTAGGTCCACCACGAGGATGAACAGGGAGATGAACTACCTCTGCCATTTCACTCGTCTTCAAAGAGACTTGATCAAGGAAGCGAGTGAGATGTTGAAAGACCCTACAGCTGCGGGTTTTCAGGACAAGATGAACGCTCAGCTGGTTACCCTAAACTCTATAGCTAACTCCTCCATGCGCCTCCTTTCATATGCGGCTGATGGAGCGAGCAGAGCCGCAGGGACAGTTGTGGCCTTACGCCGGCATGCCTGGATGCGGCTATGCAATTTTGCGGACCCCTTTAAAACGTCTTTCACTAATTCCCCATTTGATGGATCATCCTTTTTGGTCCTCAAGTGAAAGAAACCTTGACAAGGTGCGAGACAGATGGCAAAACTCTTTCTGCCGTCGGAGTCCGTTTTTCTACTCCTTCTAGACCTTACCCCAAAGGCCAGAAAAGTGGAAAGATGTGGTTCCGCAAACAATCTCAAGGGACTTTGCCTGACGCACAGAGTCGGTTCCCCTCTAGAGGCAGAGGGGGGAACAATAATGGTAGACGTCGCCCTAGAGGCAGGGGGGGTCCGCAGAACCAGGGCAATTGAGAAACCTTTTCCGATAAGCCCTTCCAGCACCCCTGAGGTGTTGCCCGACTGTCCACCTTCGGAGGCAGTCGGGGGAAGATTATCACTGTACCCAGAAGCCTGGCGATCCCTAACTCAAGACAAGTGGGTACAGTCCATCATTTCCGAAGGCTATTCCATTCCGTTCTTTCGCATTCCAAATCAATCAAAAAAATCCCTTCCAGATGTTCCACCCACTCAAAGGGATCAAGCAGCGTTGGAAATTTCAAAGTTGCTTGCAAAAAGAGCCATTCAGCCAGTGCCAGCAGACCAGCAAGGATCCGGAACCTACTCCAAGTTCTTTTTGGTTCCAAAGAAAACGGGACTGGAGACCCATTTTGGATCTCAGTATCTTGAACAAGTCTGTCAAGAAAACAAGATTTCGGATGGTCACGCTACAATCCATCCTACCCCTATTGGGAAAGGAAAACTGGATGTGCTCTATAGACCTCCAGGATGCGTACTATCATATAAAAATGAACAGACGCTCCAGGAGATTCCTCCGCTTCAGGCTGGGAACCAGTCACTTTCAATTCAGAGCCCTGCCCTTTGGACTCACCACTGCCCCGGTGTTTACCAAATGCATGGCAGTGGTAGCTTCTCACCTGAGACGTCAAGGATTCCAGGTGTTTCCTTATAGACGACTGGCTCCTCACAGCTCCTACCAAGCATCTTCTTCTACTTGCCAGAGACTACACCTTTCGCATTTTTCAAAAGTTAGGTATCTCAATAAATTGCGAAAAGTCTGTTTTGTCGCCTTGTCGTGCTATTACCTTCATAGGCAAATCTAGACACAGTCAACATGTCTGCGAGACTCACAGACCAAAGAATAGCAGACATACACAAACTGGTCCCCTTCTCTTCCACAGCAACAGAGTCAAAGTCAGATTAGTTCTAAAAGTACTGGGGATTATGGCGGCTGCTATCCCTCTACTTCTATTAGCCAGATTTCACATGAGAATCCTTCAATGGATGCTCTTCACACAATGGTCATACCAACAACTTCCGATGTCCCACACCATTGTGATTACGCAAGCATGCAAGAATCATCTTCTTTGGTGGATTTCTTCCCCCCAGCTCTTCCTAGGAAGACCCTTTGTCCTTCCCCTCTGGTTGCTACTCTGACAACGGACGCCTCCCTGATCGGCTGCCGGGGCATTATCAGGGCAGAACAGTCCAGGGCATTTGGCAACCAGTCGAACGCCACTTGCATATAAATGTTCTAGAGATGAGAGCAGTGCTTCTAGCGTTGCAAGCCCTTCAAGACTCTCTTCCCTTGGGAACGATAGCAATTCAGACGGACAACATGTCTGTAGTGTGGTATATCAACAAACAAGGCGGAACCAGGTCCTACCCCCTATGTCGAGAAGCACTCAGACTGTGGCAATGGGCGATTTCTTCTCAGCGGTTTCTGATAGCAATGCACATCCCCGGGAAGTCCAATCTTATCACGGACAAGTTGAGCAGAGCTATCCTCATGCCTCATGAGTGGTCTCTGAAAGATTCTATCTTGGAGAAAATTTTTCTCAAGTGGGGTCAGCCTTGCTGCGACCTTTTTGCTACTCCCCAAAACAGCAAGTGCAAAGATTATTTCACCCTCTTTCCCTTACCAGGCCAGCCCAGCAGAGACGCTCTAGTCCAAGTTTGGCCCCGGGAACTTCTGTATGCATTCCCTCCCTTCCCACTAATCTCTCATGTGATACAGAAAGCTATCGCTCAGAAGGCCTCATTGATCCTCATTGCTCCTTACTGGCCTCGACAGGTTTGGTTCCCCTTTCTACATCAATTTCTGTTGGAGCAACCCTGGCATCTGGACCTAGTTCCAGATCTTTTGATCCATCAGTCGGGTCAGTTACATCGCTCACTCCCCTCTCTGAACCTCACTGCTTGGTTCCTCCAGTTCCAATCTTAGCCAGGCTTCCTCAGATATCTCACTCTGTTCGAGATATTTTGATAGCTTCCCATAAATCTTCCACTCGGAGGATTTATCTTAGTAAGTGGAAACGTTTCGCCTATTGGACTCAAGGAAGGGACATAGATCCTTTCACTGCTCCCATCCAAATAGTCCTTGATTTTCTAGCTGAACTTTTCCATGCAGGTTCTTCTCCTTCTACTCTTAAAGTTCAATTGGCAGCTATATCTAACTTTCATGTGGGCATCTCAGATTCTGCCATCATGTCTCACAAGCTTTGCAAAGCTTTCTTGAAGGGAGTTTTTCTTCTTAGACCTCCTATAAGAAATCCTCCTCCCTCTTGGGACCTTAATTTAGTTCTCACATCTTTAATTCTTCCCCTTTTGAACCTGCAGCTTCCTGTTCAATGAAATTGCTATCCTGGAAGACTCTATTTCTGGTAGCCATTACTTCAGCTAGAAGGGTCTCAGAGCTTCATGCACTCAGCAGTCGACCACCGTATCTATTGTTTCATAAGGATAGGGTATCCTTACGGACCAATCCATCCTTTTTACCTAAAGTAGCCTCTGCGGCAAATCTAAATCAAAACATTGACCTCCCTGTGTTTTTCCTAACTTTTCTAACAGGTCTGAACAAAAATTGCATTGGCTAGATGTCCATCGTCAATTAAGGTATTATTTGGATAGGACCAAACAGATCAGAAAAACTGACCAGTTGTTTGTCTCTTATGCAGAAGGCAGAAAGGGCCTTTCAGTTTCGAAGGTATCACTCTCCAGATGGCTAACATCCCTGATTTCCTTTGTGTATGAAATTAGACACCGAAAGTTGCCTAACAAACCAAAGGCCCATTCGACTAGAGCTTTGGCTACTTCTATAGCTTTCCAAGACAGGCTGCCTATTGATACCATTTGTGCAGCAGCTACATGGGCTACTCCTCACACTTTAATTTCTCATTATAAGTTGGATTTAGCTTCTAGACATAGAGCTAATTTTGGTTCCACTGTACTCAAGAGTCTGTTCCGATAGGCCACCCGGGACAAGGTGCTAGGGACGCGGTCCCATCCAGCAAGAATGAAGGTGAGATGGACAACTTAACATATAGAAGTTATGTTCTTACCATAACGTTCCATGTTAGTTGTCTTCTTCTCGCCTTCTTTCTTGCATCCCACCCTCCTTCCCCCTAGCCTGGACAGACCTAGAGGAGTTTGATTGTGACCTCTCTTTCTACCACCTCTATTGTATATAGGTATATGCTATACTGTGCATATATTCCTTCATCAGGTTTTCAGGTCACCTTCTTCCCTTCCTTTTATAGAGGTGGGTTTTCCCTTTTCCAGTAGTTCTGGAGTTATTATTGGCTGGGCTTAGCTTACAAACGAGATCTGAGGTAATACCGCCTAGCATTGTGGGATATAAGGGGAGCCTCGAGCCGGTGGAACCAACTCTCGAGCTTTTAGAGTGGCCGAGTCGGAGCCGAGGTCGGCTCCGAACCCATCCAGCAAGAAAGAAGGCGAGAAGAAGACAACTAACATGGAACGTTATGGTAAGAACATAACTTCTATTTTACTTATATAGCTGTTCTTTATAGAGTCTGAAGCATGCAGGTTTGAAATAAGCTGCTGTATGCCTGAAACAATCTAGTGGAGGTACTTGGCAGTATGGTTCTGATAGTTAATTGCCCTGAAGACAAGGGTCAAAGAAGCTTAGACTCTTTTCAAATATCTGTTGAATACCTTGCTGTCCTTTTTCATTGGGTACGGGACTGAAAGAGGTCAAGGGCTTAGATGTAGCATCTTTGTCCACAGAAGTAATAGTAGGCTCAACTAATGGATTCCTGAAAAGATATTTATGGGAAATAAGTACTTTGTATAGCCGGTACAGGGGGCAACAAATCTGGAGAAGCACAAGCCAAAACAAATGCATCCTCCAAAGCTACATGTACTGTTAGGTATTGCCAAAGGTTTGGAGGAATCCAAATTCAGGAGATAGTAGTACCTCTTCTGTACCTCTGAAATCTCTCTTTCCTCCAATTTAAACAATTATTTCATATTTGAAATAGTGTCAAGAATTAAAATCTCTTCTACAGTTCAGTCAGAAGAAATATATTACTCAGATTCTGATTCAAAGTACAAGTAAAGAGAGCTTTGAGGTATAATCTTGCTCTTCTTCCTCTGACTCAAAAAGCAGCTCCTGTTCAGAAGAAGAAGGTGACATTTTCCTTTTAGAATGACTGGGGTAGAGGGCTGAAGAGACTGGAAATCCCTAAAGTGACCCTGGGCAAGATTGTATCATTCATGTGTGACTTCTTCAAACTGGACAGAGTTAGAGGATAAAGATGTTGGAGAAGTCACATGTCTGCATGAGAGAGCCATCTACCTCTTCCAATACCACAACCTGAGGTATACAGCCTGTCCCTTCAGACAAAAGCAATCTGGGTTCTCCCGTCTTGGCTGATGCCTAATATCTGGTGTGATGGGACATGCTGGATTCCTGGCCCTTAAAAAGTCTTTTTGTAGAGCATCACCAAAGAAGTCTGGAAGATTGGACTGATTCTGGGGCTCCAAGACTACCACAGGTAGACAGTGTTGTCCCTTCTATATCCTCTTTAACATTTTTCCTCTTTTTTTTTTACTGAAGGGAATGTCTGATGAACAGGAGTCAGTAGCATAGACACTTGTTCATAGGTTCATAGGTGTGTACTAGGCTAATGGCCCTGGAGCCTTTACACACCTATCCCATAGAAGTGCCCTGGCATCGTGCCGCCCGATGTTAGTTCCCAATGCCTCTATCAAGTAGAGCCACTGGAGTGAACCCCGGGGTGAACTTTCTATTACCCATCCACTCATCAAGATTTCTCTTGAAGAGGGACAGCTTCAAGAGTTTTAGTCATTTTTTCTCTAGAAAGAGGTTGTGACTATGCAACCTTCTAAAAATTGTTGGGGTAAATGATAAGCAAATGTCACAAGATCATACATCATGACTTTCACCAAGACAGAACATGCAGGTGTGTTGGAGACCTTGTATGGGATCTGCCACCACACATGCATTTTCACTTTCTGACAACTTATAAGGTGAAATATGACTTTACTTTTTTATAGAAAAAAGCAAGGAAGGTCTGCTATGGGGTACTTATTTACAGACAAAGTTGAGAAACAAGCCGATCAGTGACACTGAAATTGCATTATTAACAAGACAACTGGCTGAATGCTTTGATGGTGAGAAAGTTCTGAATTTTCACATCCATTTGTTCTGATTATACTAGTATGGCCTTGTGCCCCAGTGGACATACTGGGTGTGAGGAAGATGCCCAAAAAACTTCAGTATATGGGCTGGATGTCAGATATCCTTGGCAGGATACCTTTCATATAATTTAATGCTACTTCAACAATGATCTCATGACGAACACCTTGCCATTGTTATGCGTGCAAATCCAAGAATTGCTATCTTCAAGTCTTAATTCCAAGTTTGATGTAACATAGCTCATTAAGCAAAATTAATTATTTGCAACCTAATTTGAGATCAGGAATTAGTAACCATATTGTTTTATTTTCACTATTTTGCAAATCTTAACAACTGGACCAATGACTACTCACCTTGTATTGGAGTCTACTTTATGAAAGTATATAGATTTTAGGTACATTGTTTGGTGTCAATATTCTCTTCCATCTCTGTTTCCATTTTCCATTACAGCATCCCAAACAATGCATTTTTACTATGGAGTTCTGTTTATCATTTGTCATAGTTCTTAGTTTTAATAACTGTCTTATTGATGGTTTATCTTTGTTATAGCTTTTTTAGCCACTATCAACAGTAAAGACAGCAGATGCCTGAGGAGTGGAGAAGTGTTTTGATACTGATTTTGAAGAATAAAAGTGATGTGCAGAGCTGTAGTAAATACAGAGTGATAAAATTGATCAGCCACAGCATGAAGTTATGTGAAAGAGTAGTGGAAGCTAGGTTAAGAAGGGAGGTGATGATTAGTGAGCAGCAGTATGGTTTTATGCCAGGAAAGAGCACTACAGATGTGATGTTTGCTCTGATGGTGTTGATGGAGAAGTATAGAGGAGGTCAGAAGGAGTTGCAATGAGTCTTTGTGGACTTAGAGAAAGCATATGACAGGGTGCCTAGAGAGAAGTTGTGGTATTGTATGAGAAAGTCGGAAGTGTCAGAGAAGTAAGAGTAGTATAGTATAGGATATGTACGAGAGCAGTGTGACAGTAGTGAGGTCTGCAGTAGGAATGATGGAGGCATTCAAGTTGGAGATGGGATTACATCAAGGAGCAGCTTTGAGCCCTTTTTTCTTTGCAATGGTGATGGACAGTTTGATAGATGAGATCAGACAGCAGTCCCTGTGGACTATGATGTTTGCAGATGACATTGTGATCTGCAGTGAGAGTAGAGAACAGGTTGAGGAGACCCTGGACAGATGGAGATATGCTCTAGAGAGGAGAAAAATAAAGGTCAGCAGGACTAAAAATATATGTGCATGAATGAGAGGGAGGACAGAGGAATGGTGAGGATGTAGGGAGTAGAGTTGGTGAAGGTGAATGAGTTTAAATACTTGGGATCAGCAATTCACAGTAATGGTGAGTGTGGAAGAGAGGTGAAGAAGAGAGTGCAGGCAGGGTGGAGTGGGTGGAGAAGAGTGTCAGGAGTGATTTGTGACAGACGGGTACCAGTAAGAGTGAAAGGGAAGGTCTATAAGATGGTAGTGAGACCAGCTATGTTATATGGGTTGGAGATGGTGGAACTGACGAAAAAACAGGCATCAGAGCTGGAGGTGGCAGGGTCTCCTAAAGATGTTAAGATTTGCACTGGGTGTAATGAGGATGACAGGATTAGAAATGAGTATGTTAGAGGGTCAGCTTATGTTGGACAGTTTGGAGACAAAGCCAGAGAGGAGAGATTGTATTGGTCTGGACATGTGAGAGGAGGGATGCCGGGTATATTGGGAGAAGGATGCTAAGTATGGAGCTGCCAGGTAAGAGGAAAAGAGGAAAGCCTAAGATAGGGTTTATGGGTCTGGTGAAAGAGGACATGCAGGTGGTTGGTATGGGAGAGCAAGATGCAGAGAACAGGAAGAAATGGAAACAGATGATCCACTGTGGCGACCCCTAACGGGAGCAGCCAAAAGAAAAAGAAAAGCAACAGTAAAGACAGCAATATTTCCACCTCTTTGTTTATTGTTATTTTTTGATAACTGGACAAAGAGTCTCTATACTGAGATTAAATTCTCTTCAAAGTATAAGACTTATTATTTTATTCAAATCATTTTTGTACTGAATCAACTCTGTAAATTTTTAAAATATATGCTCCCAAGACCCTGTTTCTAAACCATCACGTCTCCAACATATGCCTCTTTCTTGTCTATGGGAACAATTGTTTTAAGTTTTATAGGATATAGAAATATTTGTATAATCATTTCTGTGTAAAAATTCTAAATTTTCTTGATTCAGTTGATTATCTTAGATTAAGATATATTCTTTTCACTGATCATCTGTAGTATGTTTATTTAAACATCCAATCTGTGCTATTTTTACCTTTATAGTGTATTGTTTTATCAAATCTAATATTACCTTATATGTTCTACTTATTAGTCTTTTACTGTCTGCCATTTCTGCCTCAGTTGTAAAATCTACTGTTTATGGTTTAACACGATTACTGTCCACCTTCTGCGTGTCTTTCTTGAGCTGTAGTATTCAGTAGCATAGCTAGGGTGGAGTAAAGGGGGCAGCTGCTTCTAGGTGCCAAATGCTAGGGGGCATTATTGGCAGATCCTGATCAGTCTTCAGTACATTAGCAGCATCAATGCCAGTATTGCATTTTTCCTCAGAATTTAAATGCTTAGTGCTACATGTGGCATAAACTAAAGAGAGAGAAAAGCTTTTTTCTTCCTCTTCAAGTTAGAAGAGCTTTGTAGAGGGGGATGCCAGATTGGGGAATAGATTTGAGCACCAGAGTAGCTAGCCACTCCAGTGCTAACATTAGAGTTGTATATGCAAGCTGATCTGAGTTCAGTAATCCAGACATTTTTTAGCTTCTTCCCATGTTATTACCTCATTTGCTTTTATTATCTGCTGTCAAAATCTTGGTACTTCATTCTGTCATCTGCAGATGCTCATGGCTTTCTCTTCTGTGTCTTTCTTGTTGCTATATTGTATAACTTATGGATATTATTCTATTTTTCCAAGGTCTAATTTCCTTTAACATAAGACCTGCTTAAAACTTTTATGTATATAGGGTTCTACATAATGTTCTTTATCTTCATTTCATAGAGCTTCCCAAATGAGCACAAGTGGTCATGTTGTTACTTTGTTGGGCACCCTGCCTATCATGTGCTTCCATTTGGGCATATATTCTGTAACTTGAATCAAATATATTAATCTAAGTTGAATGGCATTATAGCATACCTTAATGTCTGAGACCAACCCATCCTATGTTACCTCAAAATGACTCATTAATTTCAGTTTTCATATTCTCCAGTATCTGATTTCAAAGGTCATGGGCAATCAGAATCGCCATATAGCTGAAACACCTGATGTTCATAAGGGCCATTTGCATATATCTCATGTGCCTGTGTTACAGGAGGTTTGGGAGGTCACTCATTTGAAGTTCTAGCTTGGCTGGAGTTTTCATTTAGCTTTTTCTGATTTGTTTTTCAGTGTGACCTTCTAACTCTTTGTCTTAATTGGTTGATACATATAGACCAAAACATCTTATTATTAGTGTTCATAAGTATCAATTTCCATAGTCTTATCTTGCTTATAGCTTTTAATTTTTTGGCCAACCCCTTGGGACATCATTTTACTGGCTTAGACCCCAGTGTCCCACATCCATGCTGGGTCTACCAGCTTGTTTTGTACTTTCCTGAACTTGCTGCAATATCACTAGTGGTGGCAGTGGATTTTAAGTGATCCTGGGGGGGCTTGGTTATCTGTGCTACTGTCTCTGGGGGTCTTTAAATGCCCTATCCACTTTCTGTCCCTGCCTCCTGTGCTCACTGTTTATGCTCCCCTCTTATGAACTACATCTTCCCTAAGGGCCCGTCAGAGATGAACACCCTCCCACTTGGGATAGGCACCCCCCATTCCTCCCTGCTGCTCCATCAGCCACCACAGCCACCAACACTTGCTTATAATCTATTGATTCATTTCTTCCCACATTTCTTTAGCTGCTTGCTTACCAAACCATTTCAACCAAATTCTCAAGTATCTCATCTTGGCATGACCCCATAAAAGAGAGGGAGCTCTATACCAAATGATGTGTTGGGACATATTTCATTACTATAGCATTTGGGTTTTGCTTAATTTACTTTATATCCAGCTGTACTATTAGAATAATTCAGCTTATCAAAAATAACAGTAATATCATGTTCTGGATATATAATGCAGTATTATATGATCTGCAAAAAGGGCTATTTTCTTGTTAGTATTTCTCCGTTTATATCTGACTATGTTTAATTGTGTTTTGTCTGTGTCCAATGATGCTAAATATAAATCATAGAGTAATGGTGACAGTGGACAACCCTGACTAGTTCTTTTTGTGAGGTTAAAATCTTTAGACAGCTCCCTGTCCCACTTCACTTTAACTTTTTATTAAATATGTATGTTGTCCATGTTTGTGGAAACCCAAATGCCTCAACGGATCTCTACATAAATTCCCAACTCATTCTGGCAAACACTTTTTCAGCATCCAAACCTATTAATATTAATATACCCCTCCATATCCCCACCTACAATAATGAAACGATCACATAATCATAGAAAACCACTATCCTTTCATGCAATCTCACTATCTTCTATATCTTAACACTAACCCTCTACCTCACCTCCTACCAAACCACACTAAATGCTACCTATGCTACCTCACACTCCTCACTACAGCCAACACATATCCCCAAGCCTGTACCGTCACACTACAATAGCACCTAACTCACTCATTTTACTCCCAGTCACTCCTAGCTCACCACCAAGGAAGTATATAGCCATCCTAACTAAACTTTCCAAACTCTTACACCATGTAAACTACCAACTGATCCTAGCAGGCGACATACACCCAAATCCAGGACCTAACCCTATACAAACTACCACATCTAATTCAATCTTCTCCTCTAGCCATCTACCCACTACTAGACCAAAAACCAGCGTACTAATTCTGAGCTTAAATATTCAAAGTATTAACAATAAGGTACACTCATTGCATGCACTACTGTCCACCTGCTTCCCTAATATACTGTGTCAGACTGAAACCTGGCTAAAGTCCACTACAGCAGACAATGAGTTCCTTCCAACTGGATACAATGTACTATGCCACGAAAGACTGTCTAAAAAAGCGGGGAGGGGTAGCATTACTCTATAAGAATACCCTAAATATCACCACTGTTAATCCACAAATCCCTTTCTTCACTAACTCTGAACTCCTCCTAGCTAAACTCAAACTTAGTGACAAAAAGTTAATCAATATTATCACATGCTATATACCACCAGTTAACAACATCACTACCCTAGAAGCCTTCCTACAATGGACAAGTCAAAACCTGCCCCAGGAAACTATCATCTTCGGTGACTTTAATATAGATTAAAACACATGTTCAGCTATTAACCCCACAAACCATATCAACCTTAGTAGTTTCTCACAAGTCATCCAATCAAGCACTAGACTAGGAAATGCAAAAATTAAGGACAGCCTCCTAGACTGGATCTTAATAAATAAGACCAACACGTCTTACCAAGCAGGCATCCTCCCAGGCTCCCTTAGCGACCATCAACCCACCTTGCTACTAAAATTCAAAACCCAGGCCAGCCCTACCCCCATATTACAAACAATCCATAACACAAAAAACTTTGACCCCCAACAAATTCAAACTCAAGCTAAAGCACCATAAGTGGAACATACTAAAAGTACTAGTGCTGGAAAAAGCCGTAACCCATTTCAGTAACACTTTCCTAGAAATCCTAAATGCCCATGCTCCAGCCCAGACCACTAAACTCAAAATGAAAACAGCTCCCTGGCTTACCAGAGAGACTAAAAATAGAATATCAGAAAGGAACAAAGCCTGGTATCACTGGAGAGCCAGGAAAAACCCCAGCAGCTAAGGAACAATTCCAAAAACGTAACAATGAGACAAAAAAGCAGTTCTCCTAGATAAAAAGAATTATTTCCTACAGCTACAAAACAAGCATTAAAACAACTCCAAGAAATTCTGGGCAGGAATAAATAAACTACTCCACCCTGGCAGACCCTCTACTCCACTTCCAACCTTTACTAGTGAAATCACAATATACCAGACACATTTAATAAATACTTCATAGAAACTATTTCTGATCTTGCTCAACAACATCCCACATCCACCACCACTAATTACCCATAACCTGTAGATAGACCCAAACCAACCTTCAAATTTCAACCCATCCCGACCGGCTATGTCAAAAGGTTGGTAACCAAACTTAAACCTACTACACTAGCAGCTGATGGGATACCTGCTGAATACCTTCAGTTGGCTGCCAATGAACTTGCCTTTCCTATATCCAGCCTTCTAAACAGATCTATCTCAGAAGCCTTGCTGAATTCAGGGGCCTGTATGAGTTTTTAACCCAAAAGTAATGCAGGATATGTAGCGTCTATTTAATGCAGAGTTTTAGGGAAGGAAGAAAAGCATTTATGTTATTTTGTTTTTGTAATGAAAAGTTATTGTCCATCTAAACCATTGTTTCTGCAGCTTTAAGATTGCTCCTCTCCTTTATCTGATACATCTGCACTGTAATTGGTGGAGGTCTCAACTGCTTTCTTGGCCTCAGATTGAGAGTAGTTACTCTGTGCTCTTATTTTAATATCAAAAGCAGAAAGTCCAGTTCATGTGCTGAGGCATTTTCTCATAAAGTCTTTACAATACTAGTTTCATTTGGTACTACTGTAAACCTCAAGTTGTATCTGAATGACCTATCCTTGATTTCAGCCAGTTTCTGTGCAGTTTGTTCTTATTTAATTGCATTTTTCTGCCAACTTTTTCTGTCATCTCCTTTTCAGCAGTTTGCATGTCAACTGTTTCCTCTGAATGCATGATTAAGATAGCTTCAATTTCCTGCATCCTTCTATTATTTGTTTCAGTATACATCAACGGGGACCCACTTATCTTGAAAATCTCAAGAGTGCATTTGGTCATTCTTTCTTTCTATATGACTGAAAAGCTTTCTTCTTCAGCTTCTAGTACCATCTGTTTTCCCAGCTCTTCTCCACAACTCTGTTTTCAGTTTCCTCTTGCATTTTCACAACTGTTCTCCCTTTTATTCAACTTCTTTTCTCACTAACATTTAATTAGCGTTCAAGAACAAATGACCATACTGGCCTCTGTATTGACCATGCCAAAGACTTATAAAACTAAGCAGACATGATGATCTGAAGTGTACCTTGTGGCATTTGTATGTATGCCACACAGGAAAATTGGGATCCATATAACTGGACTATAATTTTCTTATTGCATCTAACAGGCGGAACACTCAAGACTTATTTAAAACATAGATGATATTGATTATATGGATTATCAGATACTGAAAAAAGAGTTTTTAGCTAGGGCTGGTTGTTGATCTGAAATAAATAATCTGGACACCAAAGCACATTGCAGCAAGCATATTTATTTATGAAGAGTATACAGAAGCTTCTTGAGAATCACAGACACAAAATCCAATCCTTTAGATTTAAAAAACAGATAGATGAATTTCTATCATTAGCTAAGGAAGAAGGTATTATTAGTGATAAAGTCATGCAACAACTTATTATCAAAGATCCCATGAGTCAATACATTTGTTTTTTGCCCAAAATACATAAGGATCCTGTTAAACCACCTGGGAGACCAATTGTGTCTGGAAGAGGATCTATCATTGAGCCATTGTCATTATTCCTTACTAAACAACTTAAACCTTTATTGAGGTGGGTCCGGTCACGTATACAAGACACCACAGAATTTCTGAAAATCATTTCAGACACCCAACTTGAACCCAAATGGTTGATTTGCACTCTAGATGTTAGTGCCCTTTACACAAACATCCCTCATGCTGCTGGCTTAGAAACCCTTGAATACTGGTTGCATAAATCGGAATTGTATCAGCCAGGATTCAGTACCTTTTTATTAGGCCTGACAGAGCATGTCCTAACCAATAATGTCTTTTTCTATCAGGACACATGCTGTTGGCAAATTAAGGGGACGGCCATGGGAGCATCTTTTGTCCCCATTTATGCTGACCTTTATATGGCCTATATTAAAGAACAGCTTATCTATGATGCAGGCCACAGTTTGTACTTGACAGAGATTGACATATAGAGGCGTTATTTGGATGATTGCTGGATGTGGAATATTTGTCTGAATTAATTGACTATTTAAATGAAAACAAATGAGGTTTACAATTCACGGTTAACTTTGACGCTAACATCATCACTTTTCTTGATGTTTCCATTTCCCAAAAAACAGATCACAATCTGTGTAGTGACATTTTCCGGAAGTATCCCCAATATAACACCCTCCTCCATGCATCCAGCTTTCATCCGCCCCATATAGCCAAAAACATCCCCAAATCCCAATACATTAGAATGAGACGTATTTGCTCCAAGGATTCTACCTTTCAGGAATACAGACAGGATCTGACTCACAGATTCAGGGACAGGAGATATCAGATGGGACATGTCCTATAGGCTAGTAATTTGGCCAATAAACTTAAGAGGGAAGATCTTTTGACATACAGACAACGTGAGCAGCATAGGTTGTCACCTATTAGGTTAGTGACTACTTATGGTAGGAATTTTGATTTGTTAATCAACAGTGTACAACGACACTGGAATATTCTACAGAGTGATCATAACCTAACTAATGTCCTACCAGACAGATGTTATCTTTCATTTCGTAAGGGTAGAAATCTAACCTCATACTTTAACCATTACAAACACTCACATTCCAGGGTACCAACTCAAGAAGTACAAACTACAATGAGTGAGGTGCTCACAGGATGCTACCTATGCGGACATTGCACTCACTGCAATAAGGTTTTTAAGTCCAAACAATTTACAAGTAAGAACTGTGGCACAGTTTATGATATTAACTTTTTTGCCAATTGCAGTAGCGAATGGTTGATATATTTAGCTACATGCAGCTGTGGCTCCTTCTACATAGGATAAACTTCACGACCACTTAGACTGAGAATTTCTGAACACACCAGTGACATGAGGAATAAAAAAACAAGCGGTGCTTTATATAAACATTCCATAAAACATTCATCTGCCAAGTTTAGTTTCATGGTTATAGACATCATGAAAGGGAATAAATCCAACAAAGCAGGGTGACATTCCATTCTTCATATAAAGGAGAAGAAATGGATTGTTAAACTGGGTGGTTTATTTCCACCTGGATTAAATGAACAATTTTGATTACCCAATCACATACTTGATTCAATTAAATGCATGTATAAAAGACTACTTGAAATGGATTTGATTTACACTGAGGAAGGCTGTGTTGTGTACCATCTGAAACCGGTTTGTTTGTGCATTGCATTATTGAATAAATATTATTTTGGTCTCACAGTTTGCTGGCTTACTCTTTAGATTTTGGATTCTACACTACTAAAGCGGTGCAGTTGCCTTTCGTGCAGGGGTAACTCTTTTGATGAGTGACACACACACACACACACACAAACACACACACACACACACACACACAATTTTAATAATAGCAGGCTATGGCTACCTTTATACACAGAAAAAGTACAAGGATCAGCAATTTATTATTCCTCAGTCCTGGTGGTTCTTTTGAAATATTCTCCAGTACTTTTCACACTTCTTATCTTTTCCTTCCAACATAATCAATAAGTATATTCCTTCCTTCCAGTATGCATAAACCCATATTTCATTCATTTTCAATAGTGTTATTCCCTGTTTCATAACAGTAACTTCTCGCAGTATCATGTCCAGTAAATTTCCTTTCCCTGTCTAATGACAGTTACCTTTCAGCTAGCTGATTGTTACATCAACCAGTAAACATTCTCTCCCCATCCAGATGATTCTTCAATGCCTTCTACTGTTCTGGAAAGTTTCCCATCTCTGGCTGCATACTTTCTATATAGTCACATGACTAGCACTTCCTGATATGTCTGACAGTATGCTTAATAAGCAGAAACAGCTACACTTCCTCATCTAACTTCTATACCTTTGTAGTATTATGTGATTACCAATAGCCCTGTTCATACAGTGCCATATGCCTAACAATACCCCTGTTCAGCAGAATGTGGTTATAGTCTCATATGCCTAACAGCAATCCTGTTCAACATAACAGTCATATTTTCCTGTTTTAACTTGCATAGAGGTAGTAGCAGCGTAATGTCTGAAATACCCTTTCTTGAAGAAATCCATCCTGACACTTCTGCCTAAGAATTCTCTCTAATATTAATACTGATGTGGCTTCTGAAACTGGTCATTTAGTTAAAGCAAATTGTTAAGAGCACAGATGTCTAATCTTAAGCATAATTTACTCATATGGTTAGAACCTGAAGCAAACAAAAAAATGTATTTATTTATTTATTTTAGTTTATTAACCAGGTAAGTGGACTAGTCTGAAGACCCTTTTCAATCATGATCCAAGCCATGAGGCAGCCATTAATGGACATTACAATAACATGTTCAAGAGACAACAGGAATGCAGGCAAAGCAGTTGATAACTGATATAACAAAAAAAAGAGTATTGCAAAAGATAAATAGCAATTATGTATTTACATAGTAAAGAAATAGTAGATATTCTAGCAGTTAATAAGTTTAAAGGGACACTCCTGAGTAATTCAGAGTGATCATAAGAATACTGATAAATTGGCTGTGCTAACTGAAATATTGCTAGTTAATGAAACACTGTTTAGATCTGATCAACCTAATCCTGTACGTATGTGAATACGTAAAAACTGTTAGCAACTGAAATAGAATGTTTTAGATCAGAAAGATAGGATGTATTGCTAAACACTGTTTAAATAATACTGTTACTTTTAACGAATGTATTGATGGTGAAAATGTGTACACTTTGCCTATAAAATGATTTCTAACCAAAATGCTGAAAATATACTGAGGGAATGTAATAAAGTAATGGCTAGATTAGCAGAATCAGCGCATAGTTTTTTTTTACCACTACAACATTAGCTAAGTGTATGGTATTGGTGAATGGGAAGGAATTGACATGATTACTAGATTTTGGAAGCCTGATCAAACTTTTTTAAGTTTAAACTTATTTAATAACCTTATGTCTGCAGACATAAAACATATGACAAGAAAAAGTGGATGTTATAGTGTTCATGGAATAAGATATAGTGTCCTGTAGCATAGAGATTCAGACACGGCTAGGTAAGGTACTGTATCCTATAGCTTTAGTACCTAACTTAATACATGATATTGTAATAGGTCAAGATTCCTACCCCCCCCCCCCATTTCAAGGCACTGTGAAAATTATGGGGGTAGGAGCACAGTTAGATATTCTTTGGTCAGAATATAAACTTAGTAAGAATGGGGTAAGCTGTTGCAGCCTAACACTGTTAAAAATGCACAGATCTGATAAAGAGAAAAAGGTAGGCGTAAAAAGGAGCTAAAGTCTGATTTTGGGTGGATGAAACAGAAGAACATATATCTTATCAGAATCATATTCCCGATTCTCACCAGAAAACAGCAGTTGTAAAGTCAATCAAAGAAGCCAATATAGGAACTGAAAAGGAAGATCCAGTAGTGAATTATACAAAACCTTGTAAGAAGGTTCCATTCATTAAAATAATGTTGCATGTTTGCATGGAGACAGAGTGAAAGATCCCTTATGATAAATTTGCTGGAGAAGAAAGGGAACTTGAGCAAAGTCCAAGATTTCCTTATAGAGCATTAAAACAGTAACAGAGCTCTCAGCAGCAGCAGATACTTTGTAAACAAAGTCAGAGATTATCGAAGTAAAAGTAAGGAAATGCAACAGACAAAACAGAAAAATAGCCACACTTGCCCTTGTAGATGATGAAGAAGAAACATCTATACCCGTTTTTATAGGTGAAGAGGCAAGACCATGCACTTTATATCAATATACTGATAGAAGTGTTCCTGACTTACCAGATCTGCAGATCAGTAATGAAAATGTTATGAAGGTGCAGTGGGAGGACAATACATTAAGAAGGGACAGAGAAAATATAGCCTGAATAGAAGCATAAACAGAAAAGCAGGTTGGCCTCATCAAATAGCCACATGTGGAGTTGAACCATTAGTTCCAAAGCTTTTTAGAATACTGATGATGAAACTAGCACATAGCTGTATTTTGAGAGGGCCCTTGGGGATAGACAAAATCAAAGCTATATTTTTAACTAGGTCATTTTGGGCCTGGTGTAATGAAAGACATTGGCAACTTCTGTGCAACTTGACCAGAATGCCAAAGGACTGCACCATATCCCAGGTTGAGAAGTCTGCTGATATCTATGCCTGTTAGGCAGTCCCATTTTAATGTATAGTCATGGATCTTGTAGGTCCATCTTTAAGCACTAGCAATGGCTATCAATACAGTCTCGTGATTATTGACTATGACACCAAGTTTCCTGAAACAGTATGCCTGCGAAAGGCTAATGCAAAGGCAGTAGCCAAAGAACTAGTATTATTTTTTCTACAGAGTAGGGATCACCAAACAAATATGGATCAGGCAACCCCATTTATGTCCAGTGTAATGCACTAGTGTTACCATTGTTTTGAAGTAAAATAGTTATGAACTTCTGTGTACCACCTTAAACCCAGTGGGTTTAAGGTGGTACACAGAAGCGATATATCACTCATCCCTCACCTTCCAATGTTGAGATCTTAATGTCTAAGCTTCTAATTAATGCTAATAAATCCATTTATATTATTTGCTCTTACATTCCTCCCAGGTAACAACATTAATACCCTTGAAAATATCCTCTGCTGGCTCACCTCAAACTTCCCACAAGAAACCATACTCCTTGGAGATTTTAATATAGACTGGAAATGTTGTACTTCTGAAAATCCTACTATTCACATAAACCTTCATGGCTTTTACCAAACCATCACCTACCCCACAAGAACACATACACCCAGCAATAAACAAACTAGACTGGATTCTAGTTAACAGTAACCCCAACTATATGAAACAGGCATACTTCCCGATGATATCAGTGACCACTTTCTTACCTTTATAACTAAACTAAAAACCTCAATTCCCAATCAAGTAAACATCAGAACCACGTGGAACAAAAAATATCTAAACCCAGTTAACTTTCAAGTAGAGCTTAGAGCTTGCAGTTGGACTCCCCTAAAATACTTACCACTTGAGGAAGCTAACAACAAATTCTTACAAATCTTAGAGCACTATGCCCCTTCTCTTACAAACGGAATTAGGAACAAACCAGCTCCCTGGCTCTCAAAACAGACAAGGCACAAAATGCGACTGAAAAATAAAATTTGGACCAAATGGAGAAATACAAGAAATCCAGCTGATCACTTAAACTTTCGACAGCTTAAAAATGCCACAAAGAAATCAATATTCCTTGACAAAAAAAAAAAAAAAACTACTACCTTAAATTCCAACAAACCCAACATCAAAACCCACAAAAATTCTGGTCAGGAATAAATAACTTACTTCATCCTGGTCACTCTAAAACACCTACCCTCTCTAATTTGACTCAACATTCTTCAATCCAAATTGCTGATACTTTTAACAAATTCTTCTCTGAAACTGTCCAATCTCTTGCTAATACCTTACCACCAGTGTCAACTTCTTACCCACCTGTGCCAATAAATTCACCACCCCTATTACATCTGCAACCTATTCCAACATCCCTCATACACACCCTTCTTCTGAAACTTAAATCCTGCACCCCATCAGCTGACCTTCTTCCTGCCAAATATCTGAAATTGGCAGCTGGAGTACTTGCATTCCCCATTTCCATCTTAATTAACAGAACCATTATATAAAGATCTATCCCAAATATCTGGAAAGTCTCTCATATTATCCCACTCCATAAGGGAGGAAACTCAAATTAACTCTCACATTTCCGCCCCATAGCCCTACTCTCACCTATAGCAAAAATTCTGGAGAGATGTATTCATCGTCAGATCCTTAAACATCTCCTCCAAAATCACCTACTTGCAGACTGCCAACATGGCTTTAGACCATACCATAGCACTACAACTGCACTCCTATCCTTTTCAGACAGTATAAATAAAAATCGTAACAACAACCTCCTATTCTCTGCCCTTTTTATTGACCTCTACAAAGCATTTGACATGGTGAATCATGAACTATTGACAGACACACTAAAATCTCTCTCACTAGATACCCTAACTGTCAAATGGTTTACATCCTATCTAGGAAATAGACAACAAGCAGTCCTCTGGGACAATGAGCTATCCTCTCTGCCCCCTATAACTCTAGGAGTCCCACAAGGCTCTATTTTTGGACCTCTCCTCTTTACTATTTTCATCAATGATCTAACAACCTCCCT
Organism: Protopterus annectens; assembly: GCF_019279795.1. Classification (NCBI taxonomy): domain Eukaryota; kingdom Metazoa; phylum Chordata; order Ceratodontiformes; family Protopteridae; genus Protopterus; species Protopterus annectens. Next base: position 1,092,964,590 of record NC_056746.1, on the reverse strand, counting down.
TCCACAAACCACCTGTATACAGTATGCTGACGACTCAACATTAATTTGTGTGGCCTCTTCACCTGCCAAACTTAGAACCAGGACCCAAAAAATATTTACGTTAGTTGAAAACTTGTTCCAGCAACTCTGCCTCCTCCTTAACCCTAAAAAAAAACAAATTACTGTATTATTCTCATAGGTTCATAGGTAGATACTAGGCTATCTGCCCTAGGGCATTTATAAGCCTAGCCAGAGTGTATTTGGCTTCCGCCTCCCTATTAGATTAGCCTACTGTGCCTCTGTAAAGTAGGTCACAGAAGGTACCCTTTTAAGATTAGATGTTAAGTTGTCAATCTCGCCTTCATTCTTGCTTGATGGGTTCGGAGCCGATCCTCGGCTCCGACTCGGCACTTGCTAAGCTCGAGAGTCACTTTTACCAGCTCGAGGCAGCCCCATATCCCATGATGCAAGGCGGTAAGTACCCAGATCTCGTTTGCCGCTTCGCTTATGAGGTCCTCCTTTTACCAGCTCCTGGTAAGTGATTTGCTATTTTGCTATTTTAGCCCCTTTTAACTAAAAAACCCTTTATTGTTAGTTTTATTTTAGTTTTAAACATTTTCTGACAGAAAATTATCTGTCTCTTCTTATTTTTTTAGTCAGACTTTTTCCCATCCCATCCCCCCCCTGTTAGGATGTGTTTTCTAGTTATACCTTTTGGTATATTTAATTTAATTTCTTTGACTGGTGTGTGTGTCTGTGTTAGCACCATGTCTAAAGAAAGGGTCTCAGGCTTTAAGAAGTGTGACTCGTGCTGTCAGAAAATGTCTCTGACAGACGGTCACACTTCTTGCCTGTATTGCCTGGGGCCTCTTCACCTGCAGGACTCCTGTGCTATTTGTCATTCTTTCAGCCAGAGAGTCCTGCAGGAAAGAAGGAATAAGTTGATTTTGAGGGGCCTTCTTAAGCCGGAGGGCTCTCCGGCTAAGTTGGCTCCATCCAAGACTGCTAAGTCTTCCAAGGCCCAGGCTTCTGTGTCTAAGCCTGCGGCCTCGGCTCCGACTCGTTCTGAGTCGAGATCGGCTCTGGCTGGAGCCGATTCTGGCTTAACTAAGCCTTCGGCACCGATGGCTATCGGTGCCGATTCTGGTTCGACCACTTCGGTGTCGGCTCCGATCGGTTCCGACCACCATGTGGCTCAGGCATCGGTGTCGGCTCCGATCGGCTCCGACACCGTTACTTTTGTGGCTGTATCGGCTCCGGCTGGAGCCGATGCATCGAGGCTACCTGTCGGCTCCGATAAGTTGTCGGCTCCGACAGGTTCAATAGTTTCATCGGTTCCGATGGCTCCTTCGAGGAAGAGGTCTAGGTCTCCTTCCTTGGAGCCGATACTTTCGGCTCCGGCTTCACCTCTCCTCTCGAACGGAGCCATCGGAGCCGATCTTCAAGGTCATCCAGGCTTTCTGACCATGATTTAGAGAGAGTGGTCAGTAGATTACTTAAGTCACAGGCACTGGCCCAAATGTTACATAGTCCGTCTCAACAGACGGCTATTGGTCCACACCCCATTGCAGTTCCTCCTTCAACTCTACCCCAGAGCTTGGAGTTGGAGTCTTCGAATGGTTACTGCTACGGCTGAGGGACAGATACCCCTTCTGTTCCTTCAGCCTCTACTCTTATCTCCTCTTGAGACCTTCCTTAGAGGGATTCGTGGCCGGGCTTCCATGGTCTCCTCCGAGGGGTGAGTGGCATCGGACCCTTGTCCGAACCCGCTCTTCCCCTTGGAGCCTCGGCCTTGGTGAGCTCGGCTCCGACATCTGCCTCGGAGACTTCCCTTTCGGTGGTCCCTGGAGTTCCTAGCTCTTCGGAACGGGTTCTCTCGGACCTTCCTGGGAGGGGAGCATTCGAGGTGATGAAGAGTGTGCTGGCCACTGGTATCAGCCAGCAGTCTGTTCCCTTAGCTCCTCCCTCTGTAGTGCCTGTTGACATCTCTGCCACTTCTCTTGCTACAGGACCCAGAGATCCTCCGCCTCAGGTTTCCCCATTGGGAATATCCCCCTCTTCCGAGGATTCTCCTGATGTTTCGGGAGATCCTCCTAGAAAGAGGACTTGTAAGAGGAAACATATAGACTCCCCCGAGTCTGTCACTTCAGATACTGACTTAGATGAGTCAGAGGGATCCCCAAGATCCCCTCTGAGGATGTCTCCTTCTCAGACATCCTAGAACTCCTTAGACAGAGGGGAAACTGGCCCACCAATAATCCCTCTGAGGATGAGTCAGTATACCTAGAGGCGTTTGGATCTCGGCCCTCCACCTCCTGGGTGTCTCCGCCTTTCGACCCCCTTATGCAAGTTATTGCCCGAAAGGCGTGGGCTGCTCCTGACTCTGTAGAGCCAGTCCCTAGGAGGCCTTCAAAATTTATTACTGCCCCGTGTGATAAGCAATTCCTCACTAAGGGTGTCCCCGCTGATGCCATGGTGGTGGCTGCTGCCACCAAGAAGGAACTTGCGGATCCTTCTGTACCCGTCCATCCTCCTAATAAGGACTCTAGGACCATGGATAGGTACGGTAAGCGGATGTTATCCTCAGCGACCTTTGCTATGCGTTCGCTGAATTACCTATGTCACTTCACCAGACTCCAAAGGGATATCCTTAAGGAGCTAGGTGATGTTGTACAGGATCCTACAGCTGCAGGAGCTCAGGAAAAAATTGCTTCGCAGCTAGGAACCCTTAATTCCATTGCAAACTCCTCCATGCGGCTAATATCATATGCTGCTGATGGAGCGAGTAGGGCAAGAGGTACAGGTGTGGCCCTTAGACGCCAAGCCTGGATGCGGCTATGTGACTTTGCAGGTCCCTTTAAGGCGTCCTTCACAAATTCTCCCTTTGATGGGTCAGCTTTGTTTGGCCCTCAAGTGAAGGAAACTTTGACCAGGTGTGAGCAGGACGGCAAGACTCTTTCTGCGGGAGTCCGTTTTCCACCCCTTCTAGACCTTACCCCAAAGGACAGAAAGGTGGCAAAATGTGGTTCCAAAATCCCAAGGAGTCACGCCGGATTCACGTGGTCAGTTTACCCCTAGAGGCAGAGGGGGTAACAACAACAGACGCCGCTCTAGAGGCAGAGGGGGTCCAAAAAACCAGGGAAACAGAGAGCCTCTCTCTGACAAGCCCTTTCAGCATCCCTGAGATGTTGCCCGGCTGTCCATCCTTGGAGGCAGTCGGGAAGACTATCGCTGTACCCAGAAGCCTGGCGTTCCCTCACTCAAGACAGATGGGTACAGTCGATCATATCCGAGGGTTACAAAATTCCTTTCGAGGAAAGTCCTTTCTATCACTCAAATTCCCTTCCAGATGTACCACCCGGTCTAAGGGAAATTGCAGAATTAGAAGTCTTAAAACTTCTGCAAAAAAGAGCCATTCAGCCAGTTACAACAGATCATTCAGAGCCCGGAATCTACTCAAGGTTCTTTTTGGTCCCCAAAAAGACGGGAGACTGGAGACCAATATTGGATCTCAGCAGACTCAACAAGTCTGTGAGGAAGACAAGATTTCAAATGGTCACTCTTCAGTCGATTCTGCCCTTCTTACAGAAGGACAACTGGATGTGCTCAATAGATCTTCAGGATGCATACTATCACATCAAAATTCACAGACGCTCCAGGAGATTTCTCCGCTTTCGGCTGGGGTCCAGTCATTTCCAGTTCAGAGCCCTGCCCTTTGGTCTCACTACAGCCCCCAGAGTGTTCACCAAATGTATGGCAGTGGTCACGGCTCACCTGAGACGTCAAGGATTCCAGGTGTTTCCGTATCTCGACGACTGGCTCCTTTCAGCCACCACCAGGCATCAGCTTATTCAAGCCAGGGATTACACAATAAAGCTTTGTACTCTTTTGGGCATCTCGATAAACTTCGAAAAGTCATCCTTATCGCCCTGCCAGTCTATTACTTTCATAGGCGCAAACTTAAACACTGTTCGGATGTCAGCTACCCTTACAGATCAAAGAGTTTCAGACATTCAAAGTCATGTCAGGATCATTCTAGCCAACAAGAAAGTACAGGCCAGAATGGTTCTAAAAGTATTAGGCCTCATGGCTGCGGCCATTACTCTTCTTCCCCTGGCTCGCTTCTACATGCGCCTTCTTCAGTGGATGCTGTTCACACAGTGGTCGTACCAACAACTTCCAATGCGTCACCAGATTCTGGTGACACTGCTTGGTGGATCACATCTCCCCAGGTTCACCAAGGCAGACACTTTGTACCCCCATCCCCGGTAGCCACTGTCACCACGGATGCCTCCCTGATCGGGTGGGGGGGTCATTATCAGGGCAGGATGGTTCATGGGACGTGGCAGCCGTTCGAATACCACCTGCACATAAATGTCCTGGAGATGAGAGCAGTGCTTTTAACGTTGCAAGCCCTCAACGACTTTCTTCCCGTAGGGACAATTGCAGTCCACACAGACAACATGTCTGTAGTTTGGTATATCAACAAACAGGGCGGAACCAAGTCCTACCCCTTGTGTCGAGAAGCGCTCAGACTATGGCAATGGGCAATCTCCTCTCAACGGTTTCTGGTAGCAACGCATATCCCTGGGAAAACCAACATTGTAGCGGACAGATTGAGCAGAGCTATTCTCATGCCTCACGAGTGGTCTCTCAAGCAATCTATAGCGGAAGAGATTTTTCTGGAATGGGGTCGTCCATGTTGCGATCTTTTTGCTACTCCCCAAAACAGCAAATGCCCAGACTTCTTCTCTCTCTTCCCTCTTCCAGGCCATCCCCCCAGAGACGCTCTGACCCAGGATTGGCCCCAGGGACTTCTTTATGCCTTCCCTCCATTTCCTCTGATCCCCCAAGTTATCCAGAAGGCAACCGTTTTGAGAGCCAAATTGATTCTCATTGCCCCTTACTGGCCTCGACAAGTTTGGTTCCCGTTCCTCCATCGTCACCTTTTGGTGCAGCCGTGGCATCTGGACCCAGTGCCAGATCTTCTGATTCACCAATCCGGTCAGCTGCACCGGTCTATCCCTTCTCTCAACCTCACAGCATGGTTGCTCCACTTCCTTCCTTAGCCAGGCTTCCTTTGATCTCTAACCCAGTTAGAGACATCATAGTAGCTTCACTAAAATCCTCTACCAGGAGGATTTATGCAAGCAAATGGAAACGTTTCTCTTATTGGGCTAAGGCCAAGAGTATTGATCCTTTCACTGCCCCTGTTCAGGCAGTCCTGGACTTCTTAGCAGAGATTTTTCATGCAGGCTCCTCTTCTTCCACAGTCAGAGTTCAATTGGCTGCTATCTCGAACTTTCATGTCGGGATCGCAGATCACAATATTATGTCCCATAGGCTCTGCAGGGCCTTCTTGAAAGGAATTTTCCTGCTAAAGCCTCCAATCAGGAATCCTCCTCCTCAGTGGGATCTAAATTTAGTGCTGACATCCTTGATTCTTCCCCTTCGAGCCAGCTGTTTCTTGTTCCCTGAAATTTCTTTCTTGGAAAACTTTATTCCTAGTGGCTATTACATCGGCCAGGAGGGTGTCTGAACTTCATGCTCTATCGGTTCGACCCCCCTATTTGGTTTTTCACAAAGACAGAGTATCATTGAGAACTAATCCGACCTTTTTGCCTAAGGTCGCCTCAAAGACCAATTTGAATCAATCCATTGATCTCCTGTATTTTTCCCAAACTATTCAGACAGAGCCGAAAAAACTACATTATCTTGATGTCCACCGTCAACTCAGATATTATTTGGACAGAACAAAAAAATTTAGGAAATCTGATCAACTTTTTGTTTCCTATGCGGATAATAAGAAAGGCCTTCCTGTTTCTAAAGTGACCTTGTCTAGATGGCTTTCTTCGGTCATCTCTGAAATTTATCTGCTCAGGGGAAAACAGCTGTGCTCAAAACCTAAAGCACATTCAACTAGGAGCTTAGCTACTTCTACAGCCTTTCAAGCTAGACTTCCTTTAGACACTATTTGTGCAGCGGCCACTTGGGCCACTCCTCATACTTTTGTTTTCCATTACAAATTGGACTTGGCCTCCAGGGACAGAGCCAGTTTTGGCTCTACAGTCCTCAAGAGTCTGTTCCATTGAGCCACCCAGGATAGAGGTGCTAGGACGCTGTCCCATCAAGCAAGAATGAAGGCGAGATTGACAACTTAACATTAAGAAGTTATGTACCTACCATAACGCTCCATGTTAGTTGTCTTCTCGCCTTCTTTCTTGACCCTCCCTCCTTCCCCAGGCCTGGACAGACCTTTCTATAAGAAATTATTATGCTGAAGACCATTCAGACCTGGTCCTTCTTCCATCCTGTAAGTTTTCTTTCTTCCTTATGGAAGTGTTTTTATGCTTGGTGCTATTGCCCTTTGTCATCAAACGAGATCTGGGTACTTACCGCCTTGCATCATGGGATATGGGGCTGCCTCGAGCTGGTAAAAGTGACTCTCGAGCTTAGCAAGTGCCGAGTCGGAGCCGAGGATCGGCTCCGAACCCATCAAGCAAGAAAGAAGGCGAGAGAAGACAACTAACATGGAACGTTATGGTAGGTACATAACTTCTTATTTACTGTGCCACAGTCTAGCAGGGACACAGAAGAGATCCCAGGGGTGAATTTGCGATTTCCCATCCACGCGTCCAGATTTCGTTTGAAGAGGGTCAGCGAGGGGCTATGTCTAACATGAATTGGGATTCTATTCCGAGTGAGGGGAGCCTCTGGGAAATGAATCTGTCCCTCCAGCATGTCCTATTTATTTTTGTGCTGAGGTTTAGGTCCCTGGAGCGTGTAGCTGTAAGGGACTTGGATTTTTTGAGGTGGAGCATGTCCATTAATTCTGGGTTTGACATGGCTTTGTACGTCAGGCATAGATCGCCTCTGAGTAGGCGGTAAGCAACTGAGTAGAGCTGGAGTTTCTTTAGTCGAGCTGCATAGGACATCTGTTTGTAGCCCATGATCCTCTTGGTGAGGTACTTTTGGGGTCTCTCCAGTTGCTGCAGGTGTCGGGTAAGGTACATCCCAAAAGAGGCATTGTATTCAATTATGGGCCTGATGAGTGACAAGTAGAGGGGCACAATGACCTCTCTTGATCTAGATGCGAACCCTTTTGTGATAAGGTGGGCTATATATATAGGAGGTCTTTCTAACCACTTTGGCAACGTGATTATCAAAGGAGAGATTACTATCTACGTTGGTCCCCAAATCTCTAATTACTTCTTCCATACTTAATGGATTACCACCTATGTGGTAATTTGTGGGTACCTTGTTTTTCCCAAAGGGGATGACTATGCACTTTTTAGCATTTAGCTTGAGGCCATGGCTCTGGCACCACGCATCCATCTCTGTGAGACCCTTTTGGAGGATGCTTGTGTCAGCTGGAGATTCGATTATGGCCCCCAGTTTGCAGTCATCTGTGAACTTTGTCAGCCATAATCCCCCCGTGTTAGCCTGAACCTCAGAGAAGTATATACTGAACAAGAGAGGTCCCAGAACTGAGCCCTGTGGGATGCCACTTGTAACTGGTTTGGATTCGGACATGGCACCTGCGATTCTGACCATGTGGGTTCTATCTCTGAGCCAGTTTGCAACCCATCTTGTGATATAGGGGTTGATATTTAAGCTGGTAAGCTTATTTATGATGCCCGAGTGGGGTATTGTGTCGAAGGCTTTTGCGAGGTCCAAGTAGGCTGTGTGGACTACCTTGCCCTCATCTATGGCTTTGGTAACTGTTTCAAAGAAATCAACTAGGTTTAAGAGGCAAGATCTGCCCTTAACAAAGCCGAATTGGGTAGGGTCCAATGTCTGGAGGCTCCCAATGTCTTTGTTTATGAGTTCCATGATAATACGCTCCATAGCTTTACAGACCAGACTAGTCAGGCTTATGGGGTGATAGTTTTCGGGGTCCGTTGTGGCACCACCTTTGTGGAGTGAGACCACTGTAGCTGTACGCCATTCTTTGGGTACATATCCTGTAGTAAGGCTAAGTTTGAACAGTGACTTAATGTGAGGGTTCAGTTCTTCTTGGAGCTCATGTAAGACACAGCCTGGGACACCGTCCGGTCCCATAGATGCCGTGTTTTTTGCTTTGGAGAGAGCAGCTTTCACCTGTGCATCTGTGATGTCAGGGAGGTTACATTCAGTTGGGATAGGCATTTGCTCCTTTGGGGGGGAGGGGGGGAGAAGTTTGCATTGAATCTGTCTGCCAGGATGTTGGCTATGTCTGTAGGTTTGGTATATTTTGTACCGTTATGCAACAATTCAGAGCATATCTGGGAGTTTCCGCCCATGTTCCTGACATAACTAAAGAAGGCCTTGTGATTATCTTTAGTGTCTAGGGCAATTTTTCTTTTGAAGCTGGCCTTTGATGATTTTATGAGGGATCGAAGTTTCTTGATAATACTGATCAGAGATGCCTTCCCTTTTTGGGATTTTGCTCTGTCATGTAGTAGCTTCCTCCTTCTGTTGTATAGCTTGTTTATGGCCGGGGTCCACCAGACCGGTCTCCTGTTTTTGGAGGAGTGAGTCTTGATTTTATTTGGGATAGCACGATCCATGCATTCCTGCAGGTGCTCATAGAATGCATTTGTAAAGGATTCTGCGGATTGGGCTGTATTATCCTCTGGCCCAGGGGCTTTGAAGGATTCCACCTCAGTCTTGAATAGTGCAAAGTTGGCTTTTGAGAATTTCTTTACAGTGATTTCCTTGGCTGGGGGTGGGGACAGGATATGGATGTCCAGGGATATTTGTTTATGGTCTGATCTTACCAATGAGGGGTTTACCTCTGGTGTGGAACATAGAGACCCCATGTTGGTGATGACCAGGTCCAATATGTTGTTCCCTCTTGTGGGAGGGGTGACCAGTTGTTCCATTGTGTTAGAGTTTATAAATTCAAGGAACCATTCGGCGAGGGTGTTTGGGCTTGAGTAGTTTTCCCAGTCAATGCTTGGGTAGTTGAAGTCACCCAATAACATAGTGTTTGGAGAGACCTTCATATTCTCCAGTGTTCTCAGGAATGCCAAGTGGGGTTCCTGTAATAGGGAGGGTGTTCTGTAGCAGGCTACAAACTGAAAGGCAGTTTTGCCCGCTGTTAGTTGCACATGGATGGCTTCTGATGCTTCGTGCAGTGCCACTAACCTGGAGGTGCAGGTATCTTTGATGAATATAGATACTCCCCCTCCTTTTGTGCTTCGGTCAGAGTTTTGGGGCCGAAACGCATGGTATGAGTTATAACCTGGTAGTGCTTAGGTGCTCTCAGGAGCCTTGAACCAGGTTTCTGTTACTGCACAGACATCGATTTTCTCCATACTGAGGAGAGCCTCGAGTGCGTTCATCTTGAGGTTTATACTTCTGGCATTGAGTAGCATTACCTTTAGTTTTTTTATCCTTGGGTTGTCTATGGAGGTGGGTTTGTCCTTTGAGCCTTGCCTAAAAAAGGCACTATAGGGGTGGCAAGAGCCTTGGCCAGTATACAAAAGCTTAAGGGTGACAGGTGCAAGCCGTCCCTAGCGAAGCAACGTGGCTTGTCGAGCATGTCATCCCAGGCTGACAGACACTGGATCCCCTTTGAATGACACCAATACTTTAGGCAATTGTTGAAACTGATCATTTTGTCTTTATACTGTGGCATTATTCTTGGTGAGGGCAAGATGCTACTCAAGGTCAAGGTCATACCAGCCTGGGCTACATGGTCAGAGAGCTCCTCTATGTCTCTTCTCATGTAGTCCAGGGAGGTGCATCTCAGGTCATTCACACCAGCATGGACAATGACGGAGTCATACTTGTACTTGCTTTGGAGTGACCTGAGTGGTTGCGTTATGTGGCGGATCCTGGCACCCGACAGGCAGCTTACAGTGACCTTCTCCTTGTTCAGTCTGGTGAGCGGGATGTCAGTGTGCCGGACAATAGAGTCCCCTATAACAAGTGTATTTAGTGTGTTGTTTGGCCTTAAGGGCTGTGACTGTGAGGCACACTGATTTTGTGAGATATGTGATTCATGGGTATTGTTGAGGGGTGGCTGTTGCTTGGATATCTGCTTAGGAGGTCTTTGCTGTTTAGGCAGATTTTTATTTAGAGCCTCTGAGTATGTTTTTGTATGTTTATGTGTTGGGTATGCAGATGCAATAGGTCTGTATGAGGCTGGATTTGTGGTGTGGAAATCAGAAATCCCCTGCTATTAACTTCACATCTAACAATGTTACCATACTAGCTCCTGACATAACCACCAAACTTTTAGGGCTAACAATTGATCACAGTCTTAACTTTGACACACATATCAACCTAACAATTAAATCAATGAATAGAAAACTTGGCTCCCTTTACAGACTTAAATCCTTTCTCACACCTTCAGCCAGAACTACTATTGCCCAAACTCAGCTACTTTCCACCCTCCTCTATGCCTCCCCAATTTATACAAACCTCTCCAAAAGCAATTTCAATATGTTGGCAACATCTTATAACAACATAGCCAGATTTGCCACTGATTCCCCATTTCGTACCCACCACTGCAAAAATCTTAAATTGCTTGGATGGCTTGAACTGCAAAGCCAGTTTCTTTTTCAGCAACTCACGATCATTCACAAGATTCTGCATCATCCCTCAAATACTCCCATACTCAGAAACCTTATTAGCCCTTATCAAAATCTTTTAACCTTAAGATCTGCTAACAGAGTTCTTGCTTCTACCCTAAAATCCAGTAATAAGTCTGGGGACTGCCTGTTCACTAACTCTATTGGTAACTCTTGGAACAAACTTCCAAGGGAACTAACATCATTTACATCCACTCCACTTTTCAAGAAACAACTAAGAATCCTCCTAAAATCACAATGGCTATGCCCATGTCCCAATCCAGACTGATATTATCTTTCTTGACTGACCACTTTTTAGGTCTATAATTATGTATTCTTGATCTGTTGTTTCCTCTCTTGGAACTCTCCTCAAGCAGTTTTGCCTAAGTTTAAAAAAAAAAAAAAGAATTACTCATCGCCATCCTTGTATGTTATGTTCTATGACTGTGCTGTTTTATTAATCTGTTTACAAAATGTGTTTATGTGTCTTGTATAATTTAGTTTAATTAGTCTAAATGTTCACTACACTATGTTTATATAATTCGTGTTATTGTTTTTTGGAGCTTTTCTCCCCGGGCCTCAGCTGAAAATGGACATATATCCAGTCGGACTTTCCCAGTCAACAAATGTAAAATAAATAAATAAAAATAAATAAATAAAAAGCTCTGAAGACTGCTAAAGAAGGCCATAAAAAGATAATAAGAACTGGGATCAGTTAGTTCCTTACCACTTTTTGCTGGAAGAGAAGTGCTCCACTCTTCAAGACGATTTATCCAGTTTGAGTTGCTATATGGTAGGTATTTCTGAGGCTTTCTGGGAATAGCAAAAGAGACTTAGGAGGAGATGAAAACCCCATTTAAAAGTGTGGTGGTATACTTTACAGACCTGCAAGCAAGATGGGTTAAAAATAGTGATACCAATAGTTAAGAAACATATGCAAAGTACAGTGGATATAAAAAGTGCACACACCCCTGTTAAAATGCCAGGTTTTTGTGATATAAAAAATGAGACCACAATAAACCATTTCAAAACTTTTCCCACCTTTAATGTGACCTATAACCTGTACAATTCAATTGAAAAACAAACAAATCTGTTAGGGGAAAAATATAAAAGTTAAAAAACGTACAATAAGCTGGTTGCATAAGTATGCATACCCTTAAACTAATACTTTGTTGAAGCACCTTTTGATTTAATTACAGCACTCAATCGTCTTGGGTAGGAGTCTATCAGCATGGCATATCTTGACTTGGCAATATTTGTCCACTCTTCCTTTCAAAAGCACTCCAAATCTGTCTGATTACAAGAGCATCTCTTGTGCACAGCCCTCTTCAGGTCACCCTGCAGATTTTCTGTGGGATTTAGGTCTGGACTTTGGCTGGGCCATTACAAAACTTTAATTTTCTTCTGGTGAAGCCATTCTTTTGTTGATTTGTATGTAGCTTGTGGTCATTGTCATGTTGAAAGTTGAAAATCCTCTTCATCTTCAGCAGTCTAGTAGACACCTGAATGTTTTGGGCGAAAAGTGACTAGTATTTGGAACTGTTCATAATTCCCTCCACCTTGACTAAAGCCCTAGTTCCAGCTGAGGAAAAGCAACCCCAGAGCATGATACTGCCACCACCATGCTTCACCTTGGGGATGGTGTTCTTTTGGTGATGCAAAATGTTATTTTTGCGCCAAACATACCTTTTGGAATTGTGGCCAAAAAGTTCAACCTTGGTCTCATCAGACCATAACACATTTTCCAACATGCTTTTGGGAGACAATGTATTTTAGCTAGGCCTGGATGTTTTTCTGTGTAAGAAAAGGCTTCCAGATTGCAACCCTACCCCATAGTCCAGACATATGAAGAATACGGGAGATTGTTGTCACATGTAGTACACAACCAGTACCTTCCAGAAATTCCTCCAGCTCCTTCAGTGTTGCTGTAGGTCTCTTGGCAGCCTCCCTGACTGGTTTTCGTCTTCTCTTGTCATCAATTTTGGAGGGACGTCCAGTTCTTTGCAACATCACTGTTGTCCCATATTTTCTCCACTTTTTGATGACTGTCTTCACTGTGTTCCATGGTATAGCCAGTGCTGTGGAAATTGTTTTGTATCCTTCTCCTGACCAATACTTTTCAACAATGAGATTCCTTTGATGCTTTGTAAGCTCTCTGCGAACCATGGCTTTTGCTGTAGCAGGCAACTGAGTAAATGTCAGGAAAATCCTACTAGGACAGCTGAACTTTATTTGGTGTTAATCAGAGTCTCTTTAATTGATGGCAGGTGTGTACCCAAAAAGACTGAATGCTATAATTAAATGAAAAGGTGCTTCAACAAAGTATTACTTGTTTAAGGGTGTGCACACTTATGCAACCAGCTTATTGTACTTTTTTTATTTTTTATATTTTTCCCCTAACAGAGTTGTTTATTTTTCAATTGAATTGTACAGGTTATAGGTCACATTAAAGGTGGGAAAAGTTTTGAAATGATTTATTATGGTCTTATTTTTTTATATCACAAAAACCTGGCATTTTAACAGGGGTGTGTACACTTTTTATATCTACTGTATGTGTGATGTAACATATGGACAGATGGTCCGTCTATCCAGATTGATTAGTGATGATGGGACTTTTAAAGAAGAAATATATACCCTCATTGGGTTATTTCTTGAAAGGGGTTACCCTTTGGCATTATTAATTAAAACCAAAAGGGAAGTTTACAAAAAAAGAAACAAAAAGTACACACCTATTTTGAGATCTAGGGGTGTCTCACCATCAATTATTAATGCCAATAATGAGACGCCCGGTAAAAATATTGATGAGACTGTCCCAACATTCATTTTGAAATACAATGACACATCACCTGAAATTTGTGCAAGTTTGAAGGGCCTCTGGGATTATTTTTTGAGTAGAGATACGAGAACAATTTTGGGTAATGACCCCCACATAGTGTTTAGTAGGGGGTATAACTTGAAGGACATATTGGAGAAGACCAGTCATGGATATAGGAGATCATTTATGGGTAAATGTGGTTGTTGTAAAGGGTGTAGGTACATAGCTGAGGGTGCCTACCTGACTATATCTGGATTTAGGCGTACAATTGCATGCCCTGGGTTGTGCAATTGTTGCACGAGGAATTGTGTGTACATCGCTTCTTGTATGTCATGCGAAGCATTTTATGTTGGCATGACTACGAGGAGTTTGAAAGAAAGAATTAGAGAGCAGTGTAGCTCTATTAGAAGGAAGGACGAACACAATGCAATTTATTTGCATTCCAGGGGTTGTACTGAATTTAAGAAATTTCTATTTTTTATAGTCGACAAAGCCAAATCTAATGACAATTGTGATATTAATAATTTTGTAGCACTACGTGAAATGGAGTGGCAGGTCAGACTGAATGCCACGAAATTTCCTGGGCTCAACGAAAGCATTTCATTAAAACCTTTATTGAAGCACAGGGCCAACTTTATTTGATTTTTGAATCTGTTTTGATTTGTTTCATTTCATTTCATTCAGTATCAGTGACACTTCAATCATGGATTGAGTAGACATATTATTTAGGGTGCATATGTATCACATTCGTTATGTACTGTGGTTGTTAGTATTATACACACACACACACACATACATACATTTTTAAAAGTGTATAAATATATACACACATTTTTTAAGTGACAATACATTTTTAGTTTTTCATTTCTATTGTATATTGTGTATAAATATTCATTGTGTTTGATCAAAGAATTCTGTGCATATGTTAAATTAGGATATTTTAAATATTTGTACAACTTTGTGGTTATGAAAAGGTTACATTATGAATTGTTGAGTAATTGAATAATGGGATAATTGAAGCAGTGGAGGGGGTATTTAAGAGGAATACTGCTGGGTGTGTTTTATACGACTCTGATGAAGCCAGTTTACTGGTGAAAGCGCTCAGTCGGTGCGGTTTTTTTGGATTAAAAATATTTGCTTCAGTTCCTGGTTTGTGCCTTATTGCTGACTCCATTTGCACTGTGGTTGATGTTCTTTTTTTGTTTTGATGTAACATATGGAGTATAGCAAGAATGCCAGACTCAGGGATTTTTAAGAAAAGGGACCAGGTATTAGGGTTACTCCTGTATGATGAAAATGAATTCACAATAAGATGGTGAGGACCTTTTGAGCTGTTAGAGAAAATGAAAAAAGTTAATTACAAAATAAGACATGCAAGAAAAAAAAGGGGGAGCTGTTTTGTCCAAGGTAAGGTGATTTCAGAGTTGGTATATATAATTTCGGAGGGGGGGGGGTTGCATCCCCTGGAAAAAGAAGTTTAAATGAGAAGAGAGGTTTTCAAAATTTGCTCTTTTCCTGTGTTTTTTTTTTTTCTGGCTTGTTGCCACTCAGCATTTCAATTGCCAACGTTTTGTTAGGGAGATATAAATATATCTTCTTACCTAATCCTTTACCTTAGAAAAACCCTTTCTATTGCACTACAAGTGCACAAAACACTTTGGACTCCACCCCCCACACACATGCACACTCAGTGCTACATTTAATTCTTTACCGGACCCCCTATTGTTACCCTAACCAACACACACTGCCAACCCACATACATGCCTGCTTACATGTATTGCAGAAAAGACATTTGCTCACTCCTCTGTCTGCACAAACTACACTTCACTTCATTCTATCGGCCAAAACAGTGTTTGTCAAAATTAAGTGAAACAAGTGAAACCATAGCTATATATGTATGCATATAAATATATATATATATATATATATATATATATATATATATATATATATATATATATATGTATAGAGAGAGAGAGAAAGAGTGTGTGTGTGTGTGTGTGTGTGTGTGTGTGTGTGTGTGTGTGTGTGTGTGTGTGTGTGTGTGTGTTGAGGGGGAGGCTGTTCCTACACACAAAAAAAAACTTGACCTTGATACTGTGCTGTTTTGTCTACTGCCCTCCCAAGTGTTTAGATGCTTTGGGTTTAGATAATCTCCAGTCGCTGGATTAATCAAGGTAAGATTATTCACAGTGAAACCATACTGCAACAAGATGTTACCATTAAACACAGGAAAGGCAATAAGAA
Organism: Protopterus annectens; assembly: GCF_019279795.1. Classification (NCBI taxonomy): domain Eukaryota; kingdom Metazoa; phylum Chordata; order Ceratodontiformes; family Protopteridae; genus Protopterus; species Protopterus annectens. The sequence continues at coordinate 1,092,948,990 of NC_056746.1, read as the reverse complement.
CTCCAATGCAGATGGGTTATGTCGATCCCATACCCAGTTCTTATCAGGATAGAATTGGAGGCTCTCTGCTGGTGGGTCATTATAGCAATAATCCACGCCTGGGTGTGGCTAATGCTGGATTTACCCACGGTTGGTGTGGTTTGGTCACGAGGGCGAATCCAGTGTTACCCACACCCAGAAGTGGGTTATTACTATTATACAATTACATTATTTAAGAAAAAAAATAATTAGTTTTCTTAAATAATGGCATTGCATAATGCCTCCTTGCTGCCCTTCCGCAGCTGTCTGGTATTCTGCGGCAGTTCTGATGTATTGCGCATGCGTATACTTACGCAGTACATCAGAGCTGTGGGCAAAAGCAATGGAGAAAGCAAGATCTCCGTTGCTTTTTATAACCTGTCTCGCTATGTTAAACGAGTTTGACATAGCGAGACAGCTTTAAAAAAAGCAACAGAGAATCTCCGTTGCTTTTTTTAAAGCTGCCTCGCTATGTTAAACCCATTTACCATAGTGAGGTTGTTTTGAAAAAAGCAATGGAGAAAGCAAGATCTCCGTTGCTTTTTAAAGTGTCTCACTACTCAGAAACAGCTCCTCGTGGTCCTGCAGAGTGGTGCTAGCAGCTGTTTTTACTTGAGAGGCCTTCCTTTTCTTTCTTTGAACAAGTTTAAACTGCTTTATTACCTGTTTTTTGCATTGTACATTATCTGCACTTAAAGTTACATTTGGTCGAAAGTTTGTTGTTAAATTTAACTGTTGATGCTATCCACTAAAGTGAGCTAGCCTGTGTAAGTGATTTATTACTGTTTTTCCTGCATTTCTGTGTACTTTTTAACCTAAAAAACAAAACAAAAAGAAAAAAAATATCCTTGTTTTCCCACCTTTCTCGACTAGTTTAGACCAGTATACAGGCTTTGCTGTATTCTGGACTGTGGTGTAGTTCCTGTGTTGTCCATTGCCTTACTTGGATAGAAGGAAGTTTCTTTGCTGACCAGTGGGGAGCCTTGAACAGCCTATCTGTCCCTGAAGGAGTGACCTCAGCACAAGAGCTTGTAGTAATTGGTCGTTTTGGACCATTTCCAGCTCTTTTGAAGTTCCCTGTTTAAAATCCGCCCCTGAGCCTTTTTTTTCTGGCTATACTACTCAGAAACAGCTCCTCGTTGTCCTGCAGAGTGGTGCTAGCAGCAGAGAACTGAGAAAAGTGACTACTTTCCTGATCTAAGTATTTTTTTGCTGTTTTTACCTGAGAGACCTTCCTTTTCTTATTTTGAACAAGTTTAAACTGCTTTATTACCTGTTTTTTGCATTGTACATTATCTGCACTTAAAGTTACATTTGGTCGAAAGTTTGTTGTTAAATTTAACTGTTGAGGCTACCCACTAAAGTGAGCTAGCCTGTGTAAGTGATTTATTACTGTTTTTCCTGCATTTTTGTAAAAAAAAAAAATCCTTGTTTCCCACCTTTCTTGACTAGTTTAGACCAGTATACAGACTTTGCTGTATTCTGGACTGTGGTGTAGTTCCTGTGTTGTCCATTGCCTTACTTAGATAGAAGGAAGTTTCTTTGCTCACCAGTGAGAGTGGGGAGCCTTGAACAGCCTATCTGTCCCTGAAGAAGTGACCTCAGCACAAGAGCTTGTAGTAATTGGTCGTTTTGGACCATTTCCAGCTCTTTTGAAGTTCCCTGTTTAAAATCTGCCCCTGAGCGTTTTTTTTCTGGCTATACTACTCAGAAACAGCTCCTCGTTGTCCTGCAGATTGGTGCTAGCAGCAGAGAACTGAGAAAAGTGACTACTTTCCTGATCTAAGTATTTTTTTGCTGTTTTTACCTGAGAGATCTTTCTTTTCTTTCTTTGAACAAGTTTAAACTGCTTTATTACCTGTTTTTTGCATTTTACATTATCTGCACTTAAAGTTACATTTGGTCAAAAGTTTGTTGTTAAATTTAACTGTTGAGGCTATCCACTAAAGTGAGCTAGCCTGTGTAAGTGATTTATTACTGTTTTTCCTGCATTTCCGTGTACTTTTTAACCTAAAAAACAAAAAAAAAAAAAACAAAAAAAATCCTTTGCTCACCAGTGGGAGTGGGGAGCCTTGAGCAGCCTATCTGTCCCTGAAGGAGTGACCTCAGCACAAGAGCTTGTAGTAATTGGTCATTTTGGACCATTTCCAGCTCTTTTGAAGTTCCCTGTTTAAAATCCGCGTTTGCACGGCTTTTGCTGACAGCGATAGCGCAGCACCGGTTAAACAGGCTTACACTATTCCTGGCTCCGCCAAGTCTGCACTTCAATTTCTCCCTTAAGAAAGCTCTACTTTCAACAAAATCAGTCTATTCGCTTTATCATAAGCCTAGCACTTGCTCCTAAAACCTTTCTTTTAAGTGAAGCACCCTTAAACTAATGTAAGCACTACATCCACCTACAACCCGTGCTAATACCCACTTCCCTTCAAAGTCCTCTCTCTGACCCAGTTACACATCACCCCCTTATACTATTCTGGCATGTCGAGTGGTATATTACTGATGTCCTCTCCAGTTCAGCTGGTTAATCTGGGAATCCTGAGACAATGCTACAGTTGTCTCATGTACACAGGCAACCCTCTCCTCCTCCCAACAAACACATGTGAGAGATGCAACTGTATAGCCAAATTGGAGGCTGAACTCTCTCAACACAGGACTAGCAAGATCAGACAGGAGGAGAAGGTAACCACACACACACAACAAACCCAGTCTCACATAAACCAACCACAACTGCAAACCAAACCCATAATAACACAAAGACATACTTGGAGGCTCTAATAAAAAACTTACCGAAACAACAGAGGCTCCCAAAGCAGACATCCAAGAAAACACCACCTCAAAACTCTGCACATGCAACACATAGTACACAAAGTCAGTGTGCCAAACAATCACAGCCCTTAAGGCGAAACACCATGCCTGATACACTAGTAATAGGTGACTCTATAGTCAGACACACTGACGTCCCGCTTACCAGGCTAAACAAAGAGAGGGTAACGGTGAGCTGCCTGTCGGGAGCTAGGATCCGCCACATAACACAAGCACTCAGGTCACTCCAAAGCAAGTACAAATATGACTCCGTCATTGTCCATGCCGGCTTGAATGACCTGAGACGTACCTCCTTGGACTACATGAAAAGAGACATAGAGGAGCTCTCTGATTATGTAGCCCAGGCCGGTATGACCCTGACCCTGAGCAGCATCTTGTCCTCACCAAGAATGATGCCACAATACAAAGACAAGATGATCAGCTTTAATAATTGGCTCAATTACTGGTGTCATTCTAGGGGGATCCAATGTCTGTCTGCTTGGGATGACATGCTGGACAAGCCACGCTGCTTCTCAAGGGACGGCTTGCACCTGTCACCACTGGGCTTCCGGATATTGGCTAAGGCTCTTGCCACCCCCATAGTGCCTTTTTTAGACAAGGCTCAAAAGACAAACCCACCACCTTAGAAAACAATAAAGGAAAAAAACTAAGGGCAATGCTGCTCAACGCCAGAAGTCTAAATCTCAAGATGTAGGCTCTCGAAGCACTCCTCAGTATGGAGAGCATCGATGTCTGTGCAGTAACTGAAACCTGGTTCAAGGCTCCTGAGAGCACCCCAGCCCTACCAGGTTATACCTCGTATCATGCATTTCGGCCCCAAAATCTGGGCTGAACCACAAAAGGAGGGGGAGTGTCCATATTCATTAAAGACACCCACACCTCCAGGTTAGTGGCAACGCACGAAGCATTGGAGACCATCCATGTGCAACTAACCGTAGGCAAAACTGCTATACAACTTGTAGCATGCTACAGACCACCCTCACAATCTCAGGATCTCCATTCAGCCTTCCTGAAGACACTGGAGGATATGAATGTCTCACCAAATACCATCATATTGGGAGACTTCAACTACCCAAACAAAGACTGGGTGCATTACTCAAGCCCCAACACCCTAGCCCAAAGGTTCCTGGAATTCATCAACTCAAATGCGATGGAACAACTAGTCACCTGCCCCACAAGGGGAAATAATATACTTGACCTGATCATCACAAACATGGGAACAAAATGCTCAACACCGGAAGTATACCCCTCACAAGTGAGATCGGACCATAAACTAATAACCCTAGATATTCATATCCCACCTCCACCCCCAGCACAAAAGACCACAGTGAGAAACTTCTCAAAAGCCGACTTTACACTCCTTAGGACTGAAATGGTATTCTTCAAGCCCCCTGGGCCAGTGGAAACCACATCCCACACTGCTGAATCCTTCACAAATGCTTTCTACGGGCATCTCCAAGAATGCATGGATCATGCAATCCCAAACAAAACCAAGACCCTTTCCACCAAAGGCAGGCATCCTATCTGGTGGACCCCAGCCATAAACAAACTTTATAACAAGAGAAGGAAGGTACTGCAAGACAGAGCAAAATCCCATAAAGGGAAGGCATCCCTGATCAGCACTAGCAAAAAACTATGTTCGCTAATAAAATCATCAAAGGCCAACTTCGAGAGAAAAATTGCTAAGGACACTAAAGATAATCACAAGACCTTCTTCAGTTATGTTAGAAACCTTGGCAGAAACCCTCAGATATGCGCAGAGTTAGTTCATAACGGCAAAAAATACACTGAACCCACAGATATTGCCAACATACTGGCAGACAGGTTCAGTGCAAATTTTTCCCCTCCCTCTCCCCCAAAAGATGAAATAAATATCTCAGCTGAATGCAACCTCCCTGAAATCTCAGATGTCCAGATGAGAGCTGCCCTCAGCAAAGCTAAAAATACAGCATCCATGGGACCTGATGGTGTCCCGGGTTGCGTGCTACGTGAACTCCTAGAGGAGCTAAACCTGCACATAAAAACGCTGTTTAATCTTAGCCTTGCTACAGGATACATCCCTGAACACTGGCGTACAGCTACAGTGGTCCCACTCCACAAAGGTGGCACTTCTACAGACCCTTGAAACTACCGCCCCATAAGCTTGACCAGCCTGGTCTGCAAAGCTATGGAAAGGATCATTATGGAACTCATAAACAAAGACATCGGGGACCTACAGACAATTGACCCTACCCAGTTCGGCTTTGTAAAAGGCAGATCCTGTCTTTTAAACCTGGTGGACTTTTTTGAAACAGTCACTAGAGCCATCGATGAAGGCAAAGCAGTTCATACAGCCTACCTGGATCTGGCAAAAGCCTTCGACACAATACCCCACTCAGGCATCATAGACAAGCTCAACAGCTTAAATGTAAACCCGTTTGTCACAAGATGGGTTGCAAACTGGCTAAAGGACAGAACCCACAAAGTCAGAATAGCTGGAGCTATGTCAGACTCTAAGCCAGTCACAAGTGGAGTCCCACAGGGCTCTGTCTTGGGACCCCTCTTATTCGGCATTTATTTCTCAGATGTGCAGGCAAACATAGGGGGGTTGTGGCTGACAAAGTTCGCAGACGACTGCAAACTAGGCGTCATAGTCGACACACCAGCTGACACATGCATCCTCCAGAAGGGCTTCACAGAAACTGACGACTGGTGCCAGAGTCATGGCCTTAAACTAAATGCCAAAAAATGTATAGTCATCCCCTTTGGAAAAAACAAAGTACCCACAAATTACCACAAAGTTGGTAATCCATTAAGTACGGAAAAAGTAATCAGAGACCTGGGGACCCAATTGACAGTGACCTCTCATTTGACACCCATGTTGCCAAAGTGGTTAGAAAGACCTTCTACCTTGCCCACCTTATCATGAAGGGATTCACATCCAGATCAAAGTATGTCATTGCACCCTTATATTCCTCCCTTATCAGGCCTATGATTGAGTCAATGCCCCATTTGGTATGTACCTCACCCGGCACCTGCAGCAGCTGGAGAGACCCCAAAAGTACCTTACCAAGAGGATCAAGGGTCTCCAGCATATGTCAAATGCTGCCGGACTGAAAAAGCTCCAGCTCTATTCAGTAGCATACCGCCTGCTCAGAGGTGATCTGTGCCTTACGTACAAGGTCATGTCCAATTCAGAATTAATGGACATGCTCCACCTCAAAAAATCCAAATCCATCAGAGCCACGAGAGCTAAAGATCTAAACTTCAGCACAAATATGAATAGGACATGCTGGAGGGACAAATTCATAACTCAGAGGCTTCCCGCACTCTGGAACAGGATACCTGTCCACGTTAGGCAGAGCCCCTCACTGACTCTCTTCAAGAGAAATCTGGATGAATGGATTGGTGATCGTAGGTTTACCCCGGGGTCATCTCTGTGTCATTGCTAGATAGAGGCACAGTAAACTAAATTTAATTTAAATTGTACACTTTTGTATCATTACATGGGGTGGCGAAAGCCACATACACTTTGGCTAGGCTTATAAAATGCCCTAGAGCAGATAGCCTAGTACTATACTATGAAACTATGAAACTAAACTATGTTAAATGGGTTTAACATAGCGAGACAGGTTGTAAAAAGCAACGGAGATCTTGCGTTCTCCGTTGCTGTAAAAAAAAAAAAAAGAGTTATACTAATGGAAAAAGTCCGGGTGACTGGACCTTTTTCCATTACTATAACTCTGATTTACAAAGTGCACGCTGACCAATCAGCTTGCAGGTTTTGGAATATTAAAGGGGGGGGTTGTATAATGTGGCATAAGGGCTGTTTTCTTATACAAAAATAAAATGTATTAACCATGTATTATGCTTAACAGCCAACCAAGTGATATATATTATATATATATATATATATATATATATATATATATATATATATATATGTTTTATTTTGGTGATATGTGGTAACAGTTTGTAAATGTGAAACTGATAAAAGAGGGTAGTTGTTCAAAGAAGAGCTTGAAGCCCAAAATAGCAGAGACATTTGTCTTTTACTGAGAGGGATTCTGAGACCCAGGAATGAAGGCAGCTTGACCTGAGCTGTAATACTCACCGTAAAAGAACCCCAAGAGCTGTGAAGCTCTTTTGAGAGACTGTAAGTAGCTGCATATGGTTCTTTGATTATGTTGACTGTGCCTTAAATGTTAGATGCCTTACATCTCTCGTTGTGAAGTACAGGCAGCTCAAACACATGGGTATCTGGTATGCATAGAAATGCTATGTACTCTTGTGTCCCATTCAGAAAAGTGAGAAGACATTAATGTGACACTGGTCACCTCCATGATTCATGGCAGTGAATCACAGTAATCCCACCCCACAATGGTGCACTAAACACAGTGTGCACAATGCATTTATGCATCTGCACATTATGTTAATGAACATCAGGTCCCATGTTTTTGTAATACTTTTGCCACTGGCTCCATATGAAATGCTTCATCTCCACAATAGGATAAAATAAATCCTTTCTTCCTGTCTTACTGCCTCACCTAGGCACTCTACTTCCTATTTGCCAATATTAGTTGAGATCTTATCCTGCGTTCTTCCCATTTTCTTCACAGTTTAAGTATTTTGCATTTTTTTCCTTTATATAGTTGTTATAAGCATGGTAGTTAACTTATCTTGGCTGTTGTGTTTGTTTGTCTTTCGGCTTTTTCCTGGTAAGGGGTCGCCACAGCGGAACTCCGGTCCGCTAATGATTGGCAGTAGAATTTTATGAAACGCTGAGGTGCCAGCTCGACGCCCAACCTTCAACGAAGGCACGCCCATTTACACATGCATGTCTTTCGAATGCTACCCAACCGCGGGGAGGACATGCAGACTCCACACAGAAGGCACTCCCAAGCCAAGCCGAGAATCGAACGGGAGAACCTCTTGCTGTGAGGTAACAACGCTACCGCTGTACCACCGTGGCATATCTTGGCTGTTGTGTACACATTGTAAATACTTTAATATACTTATGGTATTTTTAAATGTGATTTTCACAGATATTAAAATATTTGCCTTACTCTGTGTACTGTTTTTATGCTATATTCTACTGTAAACAGGTAAGCATGTTGTATTATATGTGATTCAAAATCATGTTATATTTTTGTGGGGGAGTTTTCTTCCTGGTTCTCAGCTGATGATAGGCTGTTCCTTTTCAGGCTGTATGTCAACAAATACAAATAAATAATAAATTAAAAACCTGAGACAAGACTGATATACTGTATGGTTTACTTATTTTAGAATCTACAAAACAGAACTTGAGTTTGGGTTCAGAGGGGAGGATGAGAGCAACTGCATGTAGAGAGATTTGACTCAGGTAATGGAACAAAACAGAGATGCTAAGGAAATAAAAGAGGTAATGGAATAAAACAGAGATGTTAAAGAAATAAATCACAGGGACCAAATGAGCTACACTCCTAGTGCAGAGAGAACTGACAGAGATGTTATTTGAACCCTCCCTCAGAAAAACTGAATCATCATATTATGGAGAGCTCACTGCTTTCAGAGGACTGGAGCGTGATGATCAGGGGTGTAGCAATCTTTCTTGCATTTGTACTCTAAGGTTTATTGCTGCATCCTGCCCCTCCATGCTATAGCACAGTCTTACAGATGTCCACAGTCAGTCTTAACTGGCATTTAGTAGCAGCAATACAGTGTGACGTGTCTGTACCACATTAAGGCAGCCAATCCCATGGAGGTTCAATCACACCAAATTATCACATACATATATCATAGCTGTTTTGCAGACTTCTTTGTCCATTGGTGGGGGCTGTTTGCTGCTCTTGTTTTGATTCAGTTGATAATAACAGCCTAAAACATTTGCAGCATGCAGACCCATTCCAGTCTAAGTAGAAGCCAGCTTAAACCAGTATTAATAAGATGTTCTGTGGTAGTCAAGCCAAAACAAACCAGTGTCCATTCACAGCAACCAGCAGGCACTTTTCTGCTACAAACAGTAAGCACATCTTACCTGCTGCCATAAGATCTCATACACACCGTATGTTTCTGAAGTCATCCCCTCATACCTAGAGGGGCATCAGCTGCTGCTCAAGTATCACACTGGGTTGTAATTAGAGTCATCTATATAGTACACAACATTCTTGCCAGGCTGTAAACCACCAGACAAATACACCCTTCAGCACAACGCACTTTCTGTAGATGTCCTTCATCAAACGCTGGTCTGAGCTGTTCATTGCTCTGGTTTGATTAACTGGAGAATAACACCCTACACTCTTCACAACAAGCAGCCTGCGTTCTTCTTCTTTTTTTAACAAGCTTATCAACACCAATTATGTTAAAATCATACAAACAAATAGGTTTCATACAGATCTTTAACTCAACCTCTACTAATAAATAATGAAGACAGCCAAAACAAAATGTATTATACCTTGCAGTGTGCTTTAAATCTACTGGAAAAGCTGGTTGCATGAAACATCAGGCAGTACCTTAAGTATTAATGTATAGATTTGCAAAGTCAAGTATTTCTTTTAGTTTTAATTTGCATGGCATAAAAATGTGCCCAACATTAATGGCACAAGGAGTTCACATCTCACCATTCTGAATTATACGTCCACATATATAAACATTCCTAACATTTTCTTCACTGCTTACATCTCTTATATGCACAGCAAACACGTTTCTTGGTAACTAGCTTCAAGTACAACTCCTAAGACTTAAAAATATGACTGGTGTAAGTATAGCTGTGAGCCACTGCCCCCCCCCCCCTTGCCATACCACCTTAAACATTTGCTAAATCTAACCCTAGCCCTATGCCATCACAGTCTTACACATTAGGTTACTAAAAACCCTTTCCCTTTCCATAACAGTACCACTACACAAGACAAAAGAGCACAAAACAAACACAATGCCAAATAAGTATAACACAATTTCCCCTTTACATAACCCTTAGTCCAACTATAGACATGTGAACACTCACACATACATCCTAATTGCTATAATGCAGTCTCACACATCTTCACAACCACCACCTTTTTAAATTAGACATTCATTTTCTTTACACTCTTATTAGCCACACTATACAAAACTTTAATTCTGCCATATGTGTTACACACAAATGAGCATTTATTCATTTGCACTTTCTCTCTTTTTTACACCCACAAACTCTTCTAGAAAATTAATATTGTACCTTTCAAGTTACAGTTACTGTCTAATATTAGCATACCTATTCTATTTCTCCTACCATTATCCTTCTCCTGCTTTCTGCTGTCTTCCCACTTCCTTTGTTTTATCTTTATCTCAAACTCGCTTTACACTTCAGTTTTTTTAAGAGGAAAAAATGTGCTATTTTATTACAGCAACTTCTTCTTTTGGCTTTTCCTGGTTAGGGGTCGCCACAGCAGATCACCTGTCTGCTCATGATTGACAGTGGAGTTTTACAGTGTTGAGTTGATAGCCCAGCATCCAACCTTCCACAGAAGGCACACACATGCACACACTCACACCTAGGGCCAATTTAGAGTGTCCAATCCACCTACAGCATGTCTTTGGGGATGTGGGAGGAAACTGGAGCACCTGGAGGAAACCCATGCGACCACAGGGAAGACATGCAGATTTCTCACAGAAGGCACCCCAGCTGAGGATCGAACCGGAGAACCTCTTTCTGTGAGGCAACAATGCTAACCGCTGCACCACCATGGCTGCCCTTATTTTATTACAGCAACTGTTGCTTTATAAGTTGCTGGATACATTCTTCCATCTTTTGTACACTGACATTGCACATACTGTCCACCTATTTATTTATCTGTAGTTTTTCTCCCTAGGCCTCTGCTGAAAAGGGGCAGCTTTTTTCATTTGGACTACCCTGGTCAATAAAAGCAAAGTAATAAGAAGATAATACATTCTCTGATTCTAAAAATTAAGAGTTTACACTAAGTCAAAGGCTAGTGAAAGTAGCTAAGGTAGTAGAAGTAAAAGAATTTCACTGAATCAGAGTAACTATAATAAATGTGTTTATTCTTACTGAAGTGCACTTAAAGCTACATTCCAGTGTAGACACTCCTGCCTAACTCCTCATGTAAAAATAGAAAAATGAAACAATGACAATGATTCCAGTTTAAAAAAATTAAATATTACATTCAGAAATGTTTTACTTCTTTCCCAGAGAATAAGACAAATAGTTCATGCGTATCTGATACAGTAATAACCTATTACCATTCTACAATCACATTTTTTTGTACTGTAGACCCTAAACTAACAAAGAAAAATATCAATAAATTACATTCAGATTACTGCTTGGGAAGTTGAATTCATGAATCAATCAATGCTTTATGTTGTGCTGTCACCCCTCCCAACTACCACCTAGAAAGATTAGAAAAGTGCTGCCCTTATAGCAAAATAAACAAAGGAATGTCATACTAATTAATGACCATAAGATCAACAAGCTGCTATAGACATAAAAAAATACTAAACACACAGACTCTCACACACCGTTTGTTTATTATAATTGACTTATCTGTCTTTGAATAATTGGGATAGCAACTTTAGCATCTTATGTTAGGAAAGCCAAACAAGTAAAGCTGCATTGTATCACAGTTATTAAATGCCTAAGTTATCTCCAGCTGCCTATCAGGGAATAAAGTCGTGCTCCTGTCCTGTGTTGTAGCTATTGTAATTCATTATTTACCTTGTTATGGTAGAATTTTTGATTTGGACTCTGGCTGTCTGTGCAGAAAAACAAATAAAATGAAAAAAACTTTCCTGTCCTGCCAAAGGAGCATCAGTAAAAGTGTCAGAAGCAAAGAGGCAATAAGGTTAAAAAAGAGCCAACAGAAATACACACACATATATATATATATATATATACACACATACATATATATATATATATATATATATATATATATATATATATATATATATATATATATATATATATATATATGTGTGTGTGTTTGTGTGTGTGTGTGTGTGTGTGTGTGTGTGTGTGTGTGTACATTTTATATATATATATATATATATATATATATATATATATATATATATATATATATATATATATATATATATATATATATATATATATCCCACTAGAGACTCCAACATACGGGCCCTCTTGCTCTCAAATATGGGTATATGCCCTCCCCCCATGTCTCATCCTCCCTGGTAATGTCCAACCATAAAGCTGTCTCCTTCAAAATCAGCTCTGTAATCCTATTAAAACCAATAAGTTAGGAACGTCAAGGGAAATTACCTGTTATTAAGTGATGGTTCGTCAAAATTCATTGCCACTCCAAACCTCAAGAACAGAACAGCCTATGCTGAATTGCTCTCAGAAACTCAGTACAGCCATGTCAGTGGCTGCATAAAAGCTGCTGTATCTACCAGAAGAAAGTCCAGAACTAGATCCAGAAACAAACCACCCTGCTGGCATCCCAAATTAAACAGGATATACAACAAAAGGAACAAAATATGGCAAAAATCTGGAAGGGTAATTCCCATAAAGATAAACTCTCTCTCATCTAGGTAAATAGGCAATTAAGAGGGCTGATTAAGTCAAGCAAAGCCATATTTGAGGTTGAGACATCCTCACAGGTGAAAGATAACCATAAGAACTTCTACAGCTATTTCACAAACCATAAGGGCAGCACACAACAATGTGCTGAACTGGTGGTTTATGGTGCCACATTCACCAAGCCTGGCAATATAACAAACCTGTTAGTACACAAATTCAGCTCCAACATTACCCCACTCAGGCATTGTCAACAAACTTACAGAATTAGGCATACACCCCCTTTATAATAAGCTGGATACCTAACTGGCTGACTGATAGGACCCAGGGCGTTAGAATCAGTGAGGCCACCTCCACAAAGAGGCTGGTCTCCATTGGGGTAAATCTCAAAGCCAATTTCAGTCACTGAATTCCCCCAAGACTAGAACACTCTTCAGGAAGGATAGAGTGTGATGCCCTGATTGGTTGTACCTGACCAGACACAGTCATCACTGAAACATCCAGAAAGGTTCCTTACAAAAAGAATACAGGAAGTAAATGAAATGTCCTGCACTGATCACCTCAAAGCCCTGTCATTTTACTTGGTATCATATAGATTTCTGAGTGGTGATCATTGCCTGACGTAGAAGCCATCCCTGGACCCTGTTTTGATGAATCTTTTGGACATCCTCAAAACAAGCAGCAACATAACTACAGGATTAAAAGACCTAAATTTTGCTTGCAACATAAATAGAACATTTTGGAGAGACAGATATATTTCTCAGAGAATTCTCATTCTCTGGTACAGGCTCCACATCCATGTGAAGCAGAATTCCTCCCCATCCCTGAAGGATGGACCAATGGATGAGCAATCAGAAATTCACCTCTGGTCTGGCTCCATTGTCTGTGATGGACAGAGGCAGTCATTAAATCACCCCCATAGATAAAATTTGAGGGTCACATTTGGGTTGCATGGCTAGGCTTTTAAGGACCCTGGTGGTCATTAGCCTAGTATACACCTATGAACCTAGATATGTATGGATTTATATCACTGTGTTTTTGGTAGTTTGAAATTCATATGATTGAGACAATATTATAGAGTTTCTGAAAACCTGAAAGTAAACAACAACCAAAAAAAAAAAAATCTAAATTTTTGAGGGGGGGGGGGGGGGTGTAACTCCAAGATCACACTACAATGGAGAAAATGGTAAATTCCTTGATCACCAATGTACCTTGATATCCATAGACATGCTTCAGCTGGGAATTTACCTTTTTCCCCACTGCACTGTGATCTCACAGCTGGTATGTGCAATTAGCAGGGGGTATGGAGGGTGTAGGAGGCTTGTCCCCTGCAATAAAGGAGATTTTTTTTTTAATTACAAGTTTTCAGAAACTCGATCATATGGTCTTGACCATATGAAGTTTGAGTTTCTGAAAACTGGGGTGATATAATATAAATCTATATATATATATATATATATGTGTGTGTGTGTGTGTGTGTGTGTCTGTGAGTGAGTGAGTGTGTAGGGAACTGCAGTGGTGGTGCCGCGGTAGCGTTGTCACCTCACAGTAAGACTTTGTCCTGTTTGATTCTCAGCTAGAGCATCTTGTGTGTGGAGACATGCGTGAATGGGCATACCTTCGTTGAAGGTTGTGCGTCAGGGCTGGCAACTCGGCACGTAAAAATCTATTGCCAGTCATTAGCGGACCGGAGTTCCGCTGTGGCTACCCCTAACTGAGAAAAGCCAAAAGACACAACAACAAAAAAATATATATATATGTGAGTGTGTGTATAAAACAATAAGCAAGTGCTTTTTTGTTATAAAAAAAACTTTTATTCCCTTGTGCAGCTGGAAAAGTGAAATAAACTGGTTTCTTTCAACAGTCTTTGTCAGTACACTTTATATAGTGAAACCGGTTTATCTCATTTTGTTTTGTCTTTTTTTTTTTTATCACACCAAATGCTGATTTATTGTTTTTTATGCAAACATTTTTTTTCCATGCACCTGGAATGTGGTACTATTCTGATCGATACTTTTGTATGGCTATCTATTATATATGTATATATATATACATATATATATATATATATATATATATATATATATATATATATATATATATGCATCCCTGTCATATGATAGAAACCTCATTTGACTGAGACCATAAGAGACTGAAAAGTCACTTGACTGAAACCCATAATACTGAATTTCAACATACTAAATTTTAAACTGGACCATATAAAACCAACTAGGCTGTGCCCCCTCAACTATATATACTAACTCCAGGATAGCACTACAGTGAGGAAAAGGGCATAATAGTGGCAGCATGTAGACTACTGTAAGGTAAGTGAAAGGTATATGCCCGTTTCCCCACTGTAGTGCAATCCTGGAGTTAGTATATACAGTTTGGGGAGGGTGTGGGGGGGCACAGCCCCCCCACCTAGTCTGGTTTTATATGGTCCAGTTTACTATTTAGTATGTTGAAATTCAGTATTATGGGTTTCAGTCAAGTGACTTTTCAGTCTTTTGAAATTTCAGTCTTAAGGTCTCAGTCAAATGAGTTTCAGCCAAATGAAGTTTCTATCATATGATAGGGGTCCCTTTCAGAAGATCGAAAGTTCCAAAGACTAAAAATCAAAATATCTAAAACTCAAAATATCAACCATGGAATTTGCCCCTTCTCCACTGTTGTGGAGGCCACTTGAGGGATGCATTAAAAATTTTTTTTCGATATTTTGAGTTTTAGAGGTTTTGATTTTCAGTCTTTTGAACTTTCAGTCTTATGAAATAAACATATATATATATATATATATATATATATATATATATATATATATATATATATATATATATGGGTTACCTTCATTTGATCGAAATTTCATTTGACTGAAACCCATTTGATCGACGGCTCATTTGACTGACAACTAGTACTTCAATACACTTTAAGGCAAATAACAGGGATTTGGCCTCTTCCCCAATGTAGTGCGACCCTGGAGTTGGTATATATAGTTAAGGGGGTGGGGGGGAGAAGCCCCCCCCACCTATTTTGGTTTAAATTCTCTACTTTTTTGTGTTATTTTCTTCTTTTAAACGACATTAGGTGGGGGGCTTTGCCCCCCACACACCCCCAACTATATATACCAACTCCAGGGTCGCACTACATTGGGGAAGGGGACAAATATCTGTTATTTGCCTTAAAGTGTACTGAAGTACTAGTTGTCAGTCAAATGAAATTTCGATCAAATGGGTTTCAGTCAAATGGGCTGTCGATCAAATGAAGGTAACCTATATATATATATATATATATATATATATATATATATATACATATATATATATATATATATATATATATATATATATATATATATATACATACATACATATGTGTGTGTGTGTGTGTGTGCGTGTGTGGATTCCCTTCACAAGCTTGAAATTTCAAAAGTGTGAACTGCAAATGGTCGAGACCATAAGATCGAAGTTTTGAAACTTCAAACGTTTTGATAAACATTGCTCTACAGCATAAAATGGGAAATGTACCATTTTCCTCACTGCAGTGCGATCTTGGAGTTTGTATACTTATTTTGCAGGGGGTGTGGGGGGCAAAAACGTAAAAAAAAGTTTTTGTTTCTATTTTTTTTATTACAATTTCGAAGTTTCAAAACTCTGATCTTGTATTCTCGAATTCAAAGTTTTAAAACTTCAAGCTTGTGAAGAAATATATATATATCTATATATGGATCTACCTGACTACATCGACAGTTCATAACACCAACAACGACTCAGAAGATCGACAAGTCAGAAGACCGACGGAGGAAAACACCGACGCTGAGAACACTGAGATGGGGAAAGGATGTGTAAGTATGCGGTAGTGACGGCCGTTAGGGTACGAGTAAGGTAAGTGTGCAATGTTGACGGTCTGTAGGGATAGGGGTGGGATAAGTGAGTTAGGGTTAGGGCGCGGGTTAGGTAAGGGTGCGAGTAAGGTAAGTGTGCGATGTTGACGGTCTGTAGGGATAGGGGTGGGATAAGTAAGTTAGGGTTAGGGCGCATGTTAGGTAAGGGTGCAGTAGTGATATTTTTTGGGTTAGGGGCGGGTTAAGTGAGTTAGGGTTAGGGCGCGGGTTAGGTGAGTGTGCGATAGTGACGGACCTTAGGATTAGGGTTTCGGTTAGGGTTGTAGATAGTTGTGTATGTAAGGGTTAGTGTTGGTTTGTAAGGATTTTGGTGTGCTTGTGTTGTGTGTGTGGGTTTTGGACAGGGGATTTGTTTTGTTTGTTGTTATGATGTGTCGAGTGTATGAGGTGTCGTGTTTGTGAACTGTCGATTATGTGGTGTCGGTGAAGTCGTTGTTGGTGTTATGAACTGTCGATGTAGTCAGGTAGATCCATATATATATATATATATATATATATATATATATATATATATACATAGATTTATACACACACACACACACACACACACACACACACACACACACACACACACACACACACACACATATTTAAAAAAAAGGACACTGATTACTGTATTTGAATTTTGATGGAGTCCTTCCTGACTCCAGAGATAATTAAAGAAATGGCTGAATTAAGCAAAAGAAAGGAGGTACAGTGCGATCCAACTGTAAATCTCATGGTGACAGGAAGAAGGCAACATCTCACTTATAGACAGAAGCACACCAGTTACACAAATGCAGTCCAAAAGTAATTAATATGATAAGCTGCAGCTAAATTTATGGGAAAGTAAATAAAAAAATCTACCAGTGCACCTTCAGAAAACTAAAAATAAAATTACAGTTGAAAAACTCTGCACCAAGGCATGTCCTCCCCTTCTCCATCCCAACAAACAGTCTCTGTCCCAGTCAATTTAATAGTTCCATTCAGTGAACTTTGTTTATTTACTTATCTTTATTTACCAGGAAAGTCCAACTGGGTGATGTCCATTTTCAGGGGAGGCCCATGGAGAAAAGCTCCATTTGTTTATATTGTTTATATTTATCTTTTTTGCTTGCTACTCTCCCAACCTTGCAATCAAAGAAATTAGAATTATTCACTCACTCCTCTTCCCCTACACAACAAACAGTGAAAGAAAATAAAAGATGTGGGAAAAAAATTAAAGAAGTTTTAATTACTAGCAATCAGATGCCTCAGTGGCTCACTAGTGGCTATTGCCAGGCTACATTTGATGGCATTCCTATGTGGGGAGGGAAGGCTTATAAGGGCAAACTTTCTTTAACTGTTTTTAAGGAAGTGATTTTTTTTATATGCATTTGCTACTACCCTGGCTAACTGTATGTATGATACAATACTATGATGGTGGTGGTGGTATTTTTTTTTCAAACGCCTTTATTGAATTATCACTTGTGACACAGACAAATGTACATTAATATAAAAGTAATCAAACTATATCAACATAACAAACATTATAATTTACATATATTGCTGTACATCATATAACCTAAGCAATATTACATAAATTATTCAATTCCTGCCTTTTTTTTAAACAAGAAACATCTTTATTATACCATCACTTACTACATAGGCAATCATACATTTATATAAATGAAAACAAACCACACCAACACAGTCCTAGTTGCAAGTATTTTACATCAAAAACCATCCTGACACACTCCCAGTTGCAAACATTATACATCACTTATAATCTACCCAATGTTTCTCACTCAAACATTACATAGCTCATTTAAGTCCTACCACCTTTTACACTTCATTCCTTCCTTGTATGTATTGTTCCCACAATTCCCATTTATTTTCCTATGTATTCTGCTCCTACCCTTTTCTAAAGATCTCATTTCCAATTGTTTTATCCCTTTTACTATATTCATTACTTCCAATATAGTTGGTTTAGATTTTTATTTCCATTTTCTTGTAATTGCTTTTTTGGCAGCCACCATTATTAGAAACAGAAAGGCCTTACCATGTCTAGGCAATTTTGATTCTGCATCGTATCTCAGAAAAATCATCTCCCTCATCAGACCAATCTGCCCACCCTGCATCTCTGACAGTGCATCCCACAGGGAATCCTTAAAGTCCGCCAACTCACTGCAGTGCCAGAAAATATGTTCCTAATTACCTCTTTCTTCCCATTCACACCTCCAACATTTGCTGTCTGCCTGAGGAAAAATTCTCTGGAGTCTACTTGGGGTATAAAAATATCTATTTAAACATTTCCAGACAAAATTCCTAAATCTTCTACATTTTGTTCCATATTTGGTAGACATACATACATCCTCCCATTTTTTTTGTAAATTGCTTATCCAGTCTCCAGTCCAATACTTTCTAACCTCCTCTGTTGGATTCTTATAGTTATATCATGTAGCATTTTATATGCTCTACTAATTATTCCTTTTTTAATGGCAGCTTCTGTTCTAGATTCTGTGAAAAACTCTACCAGTGCTGATGTTTCATTTAGAATCCCCTACTGTGATGTTGTTGGTCTTTGTTTATTCCTTGACCTGTGGGATTGATTCCGAAATCAGAACTGACACGGCCATACTACAGCCCATATGTTGGCGGTATCATCTTAAGGGCAAGAAAGTCGGGTTAAACATACATTTACAGAGGAAAATAAGCACACATGAAGGCAATCAATCTGTTTAAAAATGGAAGAGGGGAACAATCCTTGCTTCCTCCTTTATTATAAAGCACATGGTCATGTGACCTCTCTTGACCTTTCCACACCAACGTCAGTGTAAGAGCACACATATGATCATTCACTCTCTTTTATTATTATCAGCCAACACCCCCACTTGCTCTTACACTTTATACAAATACATTTTAGGAACATATTTTGGGTAACTTTTCCTTCACATTCCAAATACGTACTACATGAACTTTTCAGTCTTCGATTTCATACCAGGTTTAGTAAAGATATCTGCAACCATGTCTGTTGTCGGGCAATAGTCAATGCTTATTTTGTCATCAAGTGCTGACCTAACAAAATGATACTTAATGTCAACATGTTTACATTTCTTGTCGGCTTACTGGATTCTTCGACAAAGCGATTGCTCTTTGATTGTCCTCAAATATTGTTACTGGTACATACTTGCACTCTCCATCCATTCCACTCAACAACTGCACAAGGTACAAACTCTCCTGTGTTGTTGCTAAAAATGCCATGTACTCTGCTTCACATGTAGATAAAGCTACCGTTTGCTTTATCTTTGATTTTCATGAAATAATAGGCCCATCTCTATTAAGGCTAACGCAATAACCTGTTGTACTACATATACCGTTTTGATTTGTTGCCCAATCTGCATCACTGTATGCTACAAGCTGAAGTTTCCCTTCACTTTTCTTGTAACACAGCTCTCTGTCCAATGTACTCTTTAAGTATCTTAACACATTTGGCTAGTGTTAAATGAGATTCACTCGGTTGTGACAAATATTGTGAAATTTTCTTACGATCCAGCTAAGATCAGGTCTCATGCTTGTCATAACATGTATCAAACTACCCACAAGCTCACAATATTTTCTTGGATCTGTAGATTCACTGTCACATTCAAAGTTTGGTTTTTGCTCAGAAGGGGTACTTCTTACTTTACAATTAGACATACCAAATTTCTCAAGAATTTTTGTGATGTACCTCTTTTGGTTCATCTTTACTTCACCACTGTTCTGGGTAAAGTCAATGCCTCACCCTGATTGTTTCAATCCTTACAATGACATTCAGTTTACAAACCAATTTTTCATTATTTGATTTCTTTTCAAAACCTTCAGGTTGCTCCATATACACCTCACAGTCAATAGGAGCATGTAAATAGGCCATTTGTCAGTGGCAGCTGGTGACTTCAAATTAAAGGGGGGCTGCAGAAGATAGCTGAATGGGTGGGGCCAATGGGAAGGGGTGTGGTCGACTAGAAAGGGGTGGAGCAATGCTCAAAACCACAACAACTGGAACTTTAATTAAATACGCTGCCCTGGGTGCCAAACTGTCATAACGAGAGCCGAGTCAAGACAAAATGAAGCATAGACATGAAAAAAAATTAATTACTTTGTAAATACATTACTGGAATGCCAGTCAAAATCAAGTATATAAAAAAACAAGCATCCCTCAACTCAAGCCACTTCTCCTTGCACTGCAGTTCTAATTATAATTTATATTCAGCTTTATAAAATTACCAAGTAACATGCTTAAAGTTGCAATCTCTGTGATGCCCCCACCTGTAAAAATGTTTCTTATCCAAAAAAGACGTGCTGCATGACAACAACTATCTACTTGTTTCATGGGGAAGACATGATCAAAGTAAACAATGAACAGCAAACAAGAAACAAGCTCAAGATAAATTGCTTAAAGGACCACATATGATAGACTGCCATTCTGTTTAGTTTACGGGTAAAGTCTGCAAAGATGACTGCAAGTCTCCAACAAATGTAATGAGCTTCTGAAAATACTGTAATCCTGTCCTTTTATTACAAATACTGTCATATGCATTTCAATACCTAAGGCTTATATGTTATCTAGTTATGTAAATATTCTCTGCATGGCAACAACAAAAATGCTTTCAATGTTGGTAATTCTTTAACAGTATGCTTATTAAAGCTTACTTGCATCATACAATCTCCGAGAAGCTTACCTGATGGTTATTAAGGCATTGCTACTTAAACGTAGAGCAACAGGGCACTGCAACAGCATGCATTTTCTGAATAATAAGAAGCATAAATCAACAGTATAAAAATATGACAGAAAACCAGAACATTCTGCAAAATCAAGGACAGATGAAAAGCCATGGTTGTACTTGTGGACTACCTTGTATGGGGGAATACTCTGCACACTTAACTGCGTAACTGCTCCTTGCCTTGCTTGGACACATCCAGAGCCACTACAATGGGGAGTAGGGTGCAACAAGTATGTCACAATTTGAAATGTCTTTGTCTGACGGTGATGGTTCTGACACTCATATCACTCAACCTCAGAGCAAGAAATCTGGATAAAGCCATACATAGAAGTAGGACACAGGCCTAAAAATAAGGACAATGTTTAAATATTGCTCTTATAAACTTAGAAAGATAATAGAATAGTAGTAGGTCTTGCATTAGTATGAATTTTTTGAAGGATATGAAATCTGAAACTAAATGCCTGCCATTATTTTCTAACTTCAATCTTTAATGATTTGCCACTAATTTGCCAGAAAACCACAATTTTATGAAAAACAGACCAAAAATGTGATGCAAAAATATAAAATTGTCACACAATACAGCTGAGATCCTGTCAAAGAAGGAACACCTTTTTAATATTAGTACTGTTAACTTAAGCAGCTGACAAAATAAGAGCATCTACATGCATTTCTGAAATAAAAGCAAACTATAACTCTGATCATTACAGTTATTTATAATTGTAAACCCTCCATATTTTCTTCCAAAACTGCCATTTTGCGGAGGGATTATTAGGGGAGAGCAACATTTTAAGCCAAAATTGGGGATGGTTGAGGTTTGGATAGTCCTAATTCTATAAAGTGATTTATTTGCACATACCTTTCAACTTCTTAATGCAGGAAATCTGGACAAGGCCAACTATATTGGGGGAACATACAAACAGTACTAAAAATTGCCCTTGTATAAACTTAAGACAGTTGTTAGAATAACAGGTCTTGCTTTAGCATGCATTTTTGTGAAGGTTATGATGTCTGAAACTCTTTGTCTGTCATTATTTAGTGACTTCATTCCTAAATGATTTACCAGAAAGCCACAAATTTTATGAGGAACAAACCAAAAATAAGAAGCAAAAATCTATTCATCCTGCAAAAATCTGGACAGTTGAGAGGTATAGTTCAGCCGGAGCTGTCTGAGTTTGCTGCCCTTCCCCCCTCACAAACTCATGGTCGAATGGAGCCACCCCCCTGCAGCCATTCCAATGTCCCATTCCTCGGTTATTTTGCCCCATTTACCTTAAACACTGTAATGTGCATACTGCTTTACTTCTGCGATGATTTGGATTTCATTTGAAAGTTTTATTTTGCATTTTACAGCACAAACCCTAATAGATATCTGCTAAACAAAGCAATGCAGTCTCACGATGAAATTAGACTTAGCATTAAAACTTCTTTGATTTTGAAACTCACATTCATTGAAACAGCATTGAAACCCACATTCAAAGAAAATACATTTTGCCAGTGACAGATAAAAGTTAACTTTGGGCTGTTTTCAAATCATAGGCCCCTTGAACATGAAACATACACATGCTCTTTGATACACCTTCCTGACCTTGTACAATACAGTCCAGTTGTTAGACGGCATTTTAAATTTATTGTTTAGAACATTTTTCCAGTAAACAATGAAACAAAGTGCATGCACCAATAATGACAAAACTGCCCAATTCAGAACATTTCCATCATAAAAGTCTACTCAAACTTCTACAGTCCACCAGTATCAGTAAATATGAACAATCTCTGAAGAAATAAAAGCCATCTAAATAATTCCACATTAAAAAAATCTTTAACTAATGAAGCGGTTGTTGCTAGCAAACAACTTTATATGTCATTGTTTCATCTACAAATAAAGTGCCTGTTGCCCTTGAGGAATAAATTGCCTATGTTGCATTAAAAAAATGATAAGCTAGTAATACTGCAATAGGGAATGGATGGCAAACTGATAACTGGTTTGTAGTTACTAGGTATCTCCACCAAAAAGGACTGCAGTATCCACGCCCTTTACAAGGCAGTACAGTATCAGCAATGCATCTACCTACTGTGGGAGTAGAACCCACACCATTCTGCATCAAAAGCAAGTACACTACCTGTAGTGCTATTAACAGTGCAAGCAGACACAGCATAAGCAGCACTAAACTTCTGTTCCCCTGCAACTCTCAGCTCCTTGTAAAATCTACTCGACACTCAGCTGTATTTCTGAACTCTGCAGCACAAGAAATCTGGAAAAAGCCAAATTTTATTGGGGGGGGGGGGCAAAAGCCCAAAAACCAGGGACACATTTTAAACATTGCTTGTATAATGTTGAAAAGTTGCTAGAACAAAATGCTGTGTTACTACCATACATTTCAGTGTCTAGTCTTGAACCTAAGGGACCCTGTGCAAAACAGTCAGAGCAACATACCACTATGCCAAAGCAGCTGTTTTGTGAAAGAGAGGAAGACTGAAACTTAAATGGCTACCATTTAGTGAATTCAGTTCTCACCATAGCTCTCAACCTCATAGCAAAAAACATGGGGACAAAGCCAGTAATGGGGTAATACAGCCCCCAAACATATTCAGTGAATTCAGCTCACACCGTAGCTCTCAACCTTAGCACAAAAACCTGGACGAAGCCAATAATGGGGTAATACAGTTCCAAAAATAGGGACAAATTTCAAATATCCATGTTATAAACTTAGAAAATTGCTGGAATAAAAGGTTTTGTGTTACAGTGTACTTTCTGAAGAATATGAAGTCTGAAATTCAATTGCCTGTTATTTTTATTTAACATTTGTTAACCAGGAAAGTCTGGCTTGGAACAAAAGCCAATTTTCAGCAGGGCACGGACAAACACTCCAGACACATGTCTTTGTAAGATGAGAGGACATGCAGACTCCACACAGAAGGCACCACAGCCAAGAATCAAACCAGAAAACCTGTAGCAACAATGCTACCAGTGCCCCACTGCACTACTGACTTTGCAAGTTAAAACAAACATACAGAAACCACAGATTTTATGAGGAACAGAACAAATATTAGGCAAAAATCTGCAAACTTTTTACAAATGGTGGTGGGTAGGGAATTCAGGCCCTTGCCACCTGCATCCAAGGTACAGGGTTCAAGTCTGAGTATTCTCTACCCACCACCATTTGTTCTGTAGCCACCAGTATGTAGCAACTGGAGCATTACACACACACACACACACACACACATACACACACACACACACACACACACACACACACACACACACACACACACACACACACACACACACACACACACACACACACACACCTCTCCATGGCCTGCAGCCCTTACCTGACAACTCCACACACCTCTTCTCCATAGCAACAGAAGCAATGGCTGGTCTCCTTCCCTGAATAATCTGCAGAATCAATGGCTTAGCCCACAAAGCTAATGGCTTCACACACGCTAGTTGCAGCAGCTGGTTTCCTTAGCCCACCCGTGCAAAACGGCTGGTTGGCTCTGAGAGTAGACTGGGGTTTCCTGGCTCTGTGAGAGTAGTCTGCAGGCTCCAGCCTGTCGGCGATGCAGTCTGGTATCCTTCCGTTCTGTGCGGCCATTACCGCACAGACTTCTGGGGCTGCAGGGCAGAAATGCCTTTCTCCCCTATCCAGACTGCCTAATGCAGCAGTCTGTAGTTCTGTGAGTATTAGGAACTCCAAGCACACATGTGTGGAGTTCCGGGACTCACGATTTTTTTTTTTACTTTTGTATTTCATTTTGATGGGCTGTTTTTATCATATCCGACAAAAATCCCCTTATCACATCTTGGGTCTAACTTCTTTTTATCTTGTCTGTATGCATAGCATACTGATCCAAATTCTCTCATCCTTGAAAGATCAGGTTTCTTTCCTGTTAGCATGAAGAATAGGGACTGCCTCACACGTCTGTTGTAACATCTGTTGCGACTAAAAGCAACAGTCATTACTGCATATGGCCACAACTCTTTAGGTAAGTCACTCTCTATCAACATACACCTTGCCATTTCAAACAGTGTTGTCCAGTTTATCTCTGCTGTCCCATTCTGATGGGGTGAGTAAGGTGCTGATGTTTCGTGTCTTATAACATTTTTACTCAATAGTGACTGAAAGTCTTTCGACATGAACTCAGTGCCATTATCTGATCTGATACACTTTACCTTCCCATAAGGGGCTGAATCTGCAATAAACATTTCAGTCGCCTTGACTATCACTCTTGGCTTTCAGAAAGTAGACAAATATTACACCCGAGTAGTCATCAGTAAGTGCTAACGTGTACTTAAAACCATCTTTTGCTACTGGTTCAATTGGGCTTGCCAAATCAGTATGGACTAGTTCAAACACAACTTTTGCTCTTGCATCTGGTTCTCTGTTTCTGCTCTGGACAAATTTCCCTTGCATACAGGTTTCACAATCAAGGTTAGGTTTCTCAACTTTACCTTTAATTTTCATTCCTTTTACCACTTTTTCTAATTTTGACACATCTTCAAAATTACAGTGACTAAGCATTTTATGCCATGCTTGAATGTCACAACAGCTCTGAGATGCATCATAATGTATCTCACTATCGTTTTCTTCATCATATGCGTCTAAATAATAGAGTCGATCACACTCAATTATGTCAAACCTGGAAACCTGGTGTCGTTTTTATATGTGTCTAAATAATAGAGTCTGTCACACTCAATTATGTCAAACCTGGTGCCGTTTTTATGTGTCTAAATAATAGTCTATCACACTCAATTATGTCAAACCTGGTGCTGTTTTTATAGATGAGTTGGTCCCAGCCTTGTTTAAAGTTGATCGAGGCCCCTTTGGACGTTGCTGCCTTAACAGAAAAAATGCTTTCTGGATACTTCGGGATATACAGCGCCTGAGTCATCATCACCTTTACTTTGCACCCCTCTGTGTTTAGAAGCCATACTTCCGCATTACCTCTCTTCTGTGCGACCCCACAGGTTCTAGTCCCGTCAGCTAATTCTACAATGTGTTCCTCCAGTTGGAAAGTTGCATCAAAGTGTTTAAACTTTTTCAGGTCGTTAATTATGTGTGACATGGCACCAGTGTCCACCATGAATCCCTTCTGTCTTAATTCACGAATTTGATGCTTATTTATTCTGAAGACAAATGTGTAATCATCCGCGTCAGTTGCTTGTTTCACATTATCTTTCTTCTTTCGTCTACAGTTACTGTCCCTGTGGCTAGAGTTTTTACACAAACTACACTACTGTCTCTGGCCTTTATATTCTCTCTGGCATTCTCATGCCTTGTGTCCCTTTTGGCCACAGCTATAGCATATAATCTCTGCTTTTACTCTTTCCCCAAGGCCACTCGCTTTCATCACATTATCATTACTTATGTTGGCATTAAATTTCTCAGTATGTTCATAGCTTCTCAACCTTGTTTTGAACTCACCAAAGCTCAACTTATCATCGTCTTGCATGATGTGGACTGAAAATGGTTTAAAAGTTTCAGGCAACCCTTTCAGATTCATTGCAATTAGTAATCCATCACTGAGCTTCTCCCCAGCATTTCTAAGTGCCGTAATGGCCATTTCAGCCCTAATAATGTAGTCTGACACACTTTCACTAGCGGCCTTCTGGATGATTGTTAATTCGGTGTATAGGGTAATTACCCATGGCTTCCCTTTCTCGGCATAATGGTCTCTCAGGATCTGAAGCACTTCTCTACCATAGTCTGTGGCTTCTCTTATGATGAAGGACAAACTTTTGTCATCCAAGAACTGTATTAGCTCTGCATATACCTCCTCATTTTTCTCATCACCTTCCTCCTCATTCTCATCATCCTCTACATCCTGCTGCACATTTCGCAAAATGGCGTCTTTCAGCCCTAGCAAGCGCAGGTGTCCCAGAAACTTTGTCTCCCACAACTCATAATTCTTTTCATCTCCGTCAAAACATAGTCTATGCCATCAACTTCCTACTTCCCTCCTGGGCCCATAACCTGTTGGTGGTATCATCTCAAGGGCAAGAAAGTCGGGTTAAACATACATTTACAGAGGAAAATAAACACACGTGAAGGCAATCAATCTGGTTAAAAACAGAAGAGGGGAACAACCCTTGCTTCCTCCTTTATTATAAAGCACATGGTCATGTGACCTCTCTTGACCTCTCTACACCAACGATGTCAGTGTAAGAGCACACTTACAATCATTCACTATCTTTTATTATTATCAGCCAACACCATGAGGACAAAAAACACTCGAGCTTCTTTCCCTACCCATAGTGCTCCTCTCCATTTTACCTCAGATTTCATTTGCCCCTTCCAGTGTCAGATGTGTCGACAAACCTCTTGAGCTAAGTACACTTATATTTTAAAATTCTGTAGTCGTTTATCTATTATAGTCTCTCTATTACTTTGTTAGTCTCTCTACTATAAATATTTTCTCCTTTAGCTCCTTTCCATCCCTTTTTAAGTTCAGTGAATTTGTCACTGCCATAGTTGGTAGACTTTTATACTTTCTACATACAAAAAAAAGAGTTTTCTTATATTTATATTATATATATATGTATATATATATATATATATATATATATATATATATATATATATATATATATATATATACACACACACACATACATACATCACATGTATACATATATACTGCTGGTATTCTTTTTCTGCCATCGTTGGTAATATTTTCTATACACATTCCCTTTCCCCCTTTCCGTTTTTGTCTATACATGTATTTTTGTACCCTTGGGTATTCTGGGCCTACCATTGCCCATAGCACTCTACTGTAATTTTTCTCTGTCTCTATTTTCCATCCCTTTTTATGCGCTAGATGGCTGATAAAGGAAAGGGCACTTCTGGCTTTAAACAATGTAAGAAGTACGATAGGAAAATGCCAGATTCTGATGGTCATTTATTATGTGTCTATTGTTTAGGCTCGTTACATCTTCAAGAAGAATGTTCAGTATGCCATGGATTCAGTCACCAAGCCTTAGTTGTACTAAAAAATAAATTAATGTTAAAGGGCATGCTTAAATCATCTTTTGAGGAGGCCTTATTTGGTTCCAAATCTAAGACGGACCCCTCTCCTTCTTCAAAAATCGAGAAGTGTAAGAAAAAAAGTCACTCTGCACCGACCTCTCCTTCAGTACCAGGGACTAAGAAACTTAAACTAATGGGTCCACAAATGATTATGGAACTGAAAGCCACTGCTCCGAGACTACTTGCATCTTTGGCAATGGTGCAGACATTAGAAATATATGACAAGACTTCAGAACTGACAACCTTGGTTCCATCCACAATACCTGCACCAACACCTGTGGTTCTGACAGTAATTCTTCAGGAACCACAGTACATTTTTCTGAGAATGCAGTATTCCCCATCTATAAATCCATATGCAGGACAGTTACCTAGTCCATTTCTGGAGAGACCTAAATCTCTGTCCAATCAATCAGTTCCACCAAGAGCTTATCAGAATTGGACTTGCCAAGGCTGGTAGCTCAGGTTCTTGTGACAAGAGGATTGCCTTCTGTGTCCTCGGTTCTGACTACCTCCAGTTCTGGAAGTACTTTCTCCACGACTCTACCAAATCTTCCTCCTCTGATCCCATATGTTGGTTTGGAGACTCAGGCTCCAATCCATCTGGCATTGACTGCTTTGGCTCCGGCCAGATCTTTTTCTCCAGGGCTGCCTATTACCCTGAGCTCCTCGATCCTCTGGCAAACAGAAGGCTCCTGGGGTGCTGGTTCCACTGTTGGTTCTGAGGGGCAGGTTTCAACTCCAGTTTTCTCAGAGCCGTCCCTGCACCTTGGGGATTCAACACACGTAAGCTCCACTCCTCAGAGCTGGGAGGGAATTTGGTTCCAAGACAGTCATTCTCCTTTCTAGGCTCCCTTTCTTCTCCGGGGGGGACTTGCCTTTCAGGCAATGTAGAGGGCTTTGTCCTTAGTGGGCAGCGAGTTGTCTGCCCTCCCCCCCAGTTGGAGTTGATCCCTGATCCTTCCTCTCATTCTGACTCTCAACCAGCCTCTGCATCGGGACAGCGAGGACCGAAACCGCAGGATACACCTGTCCGGGTTTTATTCTGTTCTGACACTTCTTCAGATTTTCTCACTGAAGAAGTCCATCACTAGAGAACATGCAAGAGGAAGCACTTGGATTCCCTGGAAGAATCTGTCACTGAGGATACTGACTATGATGAAGGGGAGGGCTCCTCTAGGTCACCCCCTGAAGATGTTTCCTTTGGAGACATCCTTGAGATCCTTAAACAGAGGGGTGGCTGGAAGCCCCAGCATCCTTCCCCCAAGGAGTTTGGCTCCTGCCCTTATACTTCTTGGGTGACTCCATCAACTGATGATCTCATCAAACTGATCGCACAGCGGGCATGGAAGGCTCCTGATTCCATAGAGCTGATTCCTAAGAGGCCCGACAAAATGATTTCAGCTCCCGAAGATTTTCAGTTTTGCGCTAAAGGGTTAGCAGTAGATGTCATGGTGGTTGTGGCAGCCACAAAGAAACAACCACCTGAGGAGATTTCTACCATCTTCCCAGTCATGAGTCTCAGGCAATGGATAGGTTCGGGAAGCGGGTGTATGCTTCTTTGACCTTTGCCTTTCGGTCGTTGAACTTTATGGCACATTTCACTAGATGGATTTGATTAAAGAGTTGAGTTATCAAGTACTCTTGTAAGAGCCATATCTGAAGAAGTTTAATATAAGGCTGCTTCTCAGTTGGCCACCCTCGAGTCCATATCTAACTCATCCATGAGGCTCATAGTACATGCAGCTGAAGGGATGACCAGAGCAGCAGGTTCCAGTGTAGCCATAAGGAGATATGCCTGGATGGGCTTATGTGAATTTGTGGAGCCATTCAAGTCTTCGTTCGTCAATGCGCACCCTTTGAATGATCTTCTCTTTTTGGCCTAAAAGTTCATGTGACTTAGTCCAGGTGTGAGAAAGATGGGAAGACCCTTTCTGCAGTGGGTGTATGTTTTTCTGCTCCTCAACTGTCCTTCGCTAGGAATCAGAGGAGTTGAAAGATGTGGTTCTGAAAGTTCCAAGGGCTTTTCCAGGACACATGTGGTAGTAGCACCCACAGGGGCAGAGGGGAGAGTTTTAATGGAAGACACCATGCAGCAGAGGTGGCCTGCAAAAATCAGAGTTCCACGGATTCTCTCTCAGCCAAACCCTACCAGCCCTCTTGAAAGGCGGCCCGATTGCTTGCCCGTGGAAGCAGTCAGAGGATGATTATCCTTTCACCAACACGCCTGGCTAAAAATAACTACAGATGTTTGGGTGCAATGGATTATTACCAGAGGATACACTATTCCCTTTCACAATCATCCCAAAAAACTCAAAAGGATTCCCAATATTCCACCAGCAGTTTGAGAAATAAAAAAACTGCTAGAAAAAAAGAGTCATCCAGCACATCCCCTCCAGACTAGAAAGAATCCAGAATTTACTCAATATTCTTATTAGTGCCAAAGAAGACAGGGGACTGGAGACCAGTTTTGGATCTAGTGTTTTGAACAACCCTGTTCAACAAACAAAATTCTGGATGGTCATGGTTCAGTCCATCCTTCCCTTCTTAGGAAAGGATGATTGGATGTGCTCAGTAGATCTCTGGGACGTGTATTACCACATTAAGATAGTCAAGCACTGCAGGAGATTTCTCAATTTCTGGCTGGGAGCTAGTCGTTATCAATTCAGAACCCTGCTTTTTGGTCTCAACACAGCCCCCAGGATGTTCACCAAATGCATGGCAGTGGTAGCGTCTCACTTGAGACTACATGCATACAGAGTGTTTCCTTATTTAGATGACTGGCTCATCACTGCTCCCACCAGGAATCTCTTAGAGGAATCAAGAGACTATGTCCTTCAGACTTGTGCCAACCTCGGAATCACAAAAAAAGAGAAATCTTATCTGATTCCAATGCAGAAGCTATAATTTATAGGGGCAAATCTGAATACAAACACTTGCATTGTTTCCCTTCCTTTTCCCTGTTTAGGAAAGATCAAATCTCAAGTCAAGAGAATCATCATCAGCAAGACAGTAGCTGCACATCTGGTACTGCAGGCTCTAGGTTCTATGGTGGTGACCCTTACCTTGGTACCTCTAGCAAGATTCCACATGAGGATTCTACAATGGCTTGTTGCATCCCACTGATCCATTCTTCATTAGCCAATTTGGCAGCATATTTTAGTAACCAACCATTGCCAAAGGGATCTTCTCTGGTGGGTTCACTCCACAGATATTCTAGTGGGATGACCTTTCATACAACCCATACTCCAGGTCATAGTGACCATGGACACCTGTTAGGCTGGGTAGCATTATCTGGGCAAGACAGTCTAAAACACTTGGTCACTTGCAGAGGTCAGGTTGCATATCAGTGTCCTAGAGATGAGGGCAATGCTGTTAACATTGCAGACCTTTCAAGCTTTTCTTCCTCCAGAGGCAATTGCGATCCAGACAGACAACATGTC
The DNA here is from genome assembly GCF_019279795.1 of Protopterus annectens. Taxonomy (NCBI): domain Eukaryota; kingdom Metazoa; phylum Chordata; order Ceratodontiformes; family Protopteridae; genus Protopterus; species Protopterus annectens. Next base: position 1,092,917,569 of record NC_056746.1, on the reverse strand, counting down.
AGTTGTCTGGTACATGAACAAACAGGGAGGAGCCAAGGCTTATCCCCTTTGTCGAGAAGTACTAAGAGTTTGGGAGTGGGTGATCTCTTCCATCCACTTTCTAATAGCAATACACATCCTCGGGACTTCCAGTGTGATAGTGGACAGCCTGAGCAGATGCATACTCATGCGCCATGAGTGGTCTTTCAACCTGAAAGTGGTACAAATTATATTTTGCCACTGGGGCAAGCCTTGCTGTGACTTCTTTGCATTACCCCAAAACAACAAGTGCAGCAGCTGCTTTGCCCTGGTCCCCCCTCCGTGGAGTCCCCGAGAGATGCTCTCCTTCATGATTGGCCTTCAGGACTTCTATACGCTTTTCTCTGATATCATTAATCCTCAATTTCTGAAGAAAACAACCAGGTTGAAGGGCAAGGTGATCCTCATTGCTGTATTCTGGCCTAGACAGATTTGGTTCCCATTCCTCTGGCCTCATCTGATTCAGCAACTGTGGACTCTGAACCTAGGTCCAGATCTCTTGTCCTATCCAGAAGGATTAGATCACCTAAACCTTCAGAACCTAAAGCTCACAGCTTGGCTTCTCCACCTCTAACGATTGCCAGGCATAACATTATGTCTTCTCCAGTCCGTAAGATTATTTTGGCTTCGCATAACCTCTCCAGTAGAAAACTTTAATGTAAGAGAGTTCAATCTCGCCGTTTGTTCTTACACACGGGTTCGGAGCCAATCCTCGGCTCCGAGTCGGCCGAATTGCAAAGCTCTGAATCTCAGAGAAGCTCGAGACCAGCCCATATCCCACAATCCTCCCTGCCATTACTCAGATCTAATTTGCCGCTGCAACAGATCGGATCGAGGAGAGCTCGGACCAGATAGAGAATTGAGTTGTTATTACTATTTTCAGATAAGATACAAATTTTTTTTCTGATATTTCCTTATAGTTATTAGATTATTGTAGAAGTGCTGTGTGTTTTATATATATATATATATATATATATATATATATATATATATATATATATATACCCTTTTTTTTTCTTCAGGCACCCTTTGTGGCCTAACCCTTTTTCTTTGGGTGTGGTTTTTTTGTGAGTGTCTTCTTTATATAGCCTTTTCCATATATATATATATATATATATATATATATATATATATATATATATATATATTCTTATAGGATTAGTATTTTTTTTTCTATTCTCATAGTTATTGTTGTTATATTGTACTATGTCAGAAAAAGCTATATCTGGCTTTAAAAGATGTCAGTGTGGGCAGGAAATGTCCATTACTGACAATCATGCTTCCTGCGTCTACTGTCTTGACCCTCTCCATCTCCAAGAGGATTGCTCCATTTGCCATTCCTTTAGCGGCAGGGTGATGACAGATAGACCAGGAAGCTCATAGACAGAGGATTGCTGAAGCCTGCCTTTCAAGAGGCTTTGGACAAGTCGGATTGGGCTTCTAAATCCTTGAAGGGGTCGAAGATGACAGAGCCCATGTCATCGGCTCCGAGTTCATCTTCTTGGGTTCGTTCGCCAGTTCTACAGATCTCGGGGCCGAGTGTCGAACGTTTATCTTTTCCTGAGCCCCAGATCTTGGAACCGGTGTCGGAACTGCCACCACCGTCCATTCTTCGGTCGGTGCCATCTTCGGCTCCTTCAACCCGTTCTTCCAGACCCTTGTCTGAGACAGATGTGGATCGTGTCGTGCAGAAACTCATGGAAAACACGGCCCTTTCCAAGTTAATTCCAGTTTCCTCCCAGTTGGTGTCGAAACTAGAAGGCCTCCCCATATCTCCAACGGGTCCTCCTTCGAGACCCATCCAGATCTCAGAGCCGGGAGAAGATGACCTGATGATAGTGGAGCCCTCGGTGCTGAAACCGTCCATTGCACGATTGACACCTTTGACTTCGACTCCTTCGGAACCGTTAGGGGAGTCGCGGAGCCGACGGTCTTTGTTTGGTTCCGGGACCGAGAGTCGTACCGACCTGTCGGTACCGACTCTCCCTCTCGGGGCCTCTGCACAGACTGTCCTGGCTCCGTCCTCGGGGTCGGAGCCCATGGCACCTGGTTCTGGGATGCTTCCGTGTTCTTTGGAACCGGGGGAGCCCTCGGCCAGGGGTTCGGGGGCCTTTGACCTTATGAGGAAGGTATTGTCTGCACAGACAACCACATCATCAGGGGAATCTTCTCCTTCCGTAAAAGGGCCACTTTCTGTTTCTGCTCCCACGATCCATCCCAAGCGTCGAGCCCAATTGCCTCAGCCACCCCCAGAGGGTCCCCCCAGTTCCTTGGAGGCCTCACCAGAAGCCCCCTCTGATGAGGTCCTAAGGAAACAGTTGTGCAAGAGGAGGCACATAGATTCCCTACAGGAATCTTTAACGTCTGACACCGACTTGGATGAGGCAGAGGGGTCCCCCAAATCACCCTTGGAGAATGTGTCATTTGCAGACATCCTGGAGATCTTGAAACAGAGGGGTGATTGGCAGTCCCTAGCCCCCTCTGAGGACGAGTCGGTGCTGCTGAAGGCTTTTGGGGCTCAACCTTCTACCTCCTGGGTGACTCCACCCTTCGATGAATTAATGAATTTGATTGCTCGAAGGGTGTGGGAGTGGAACAGTGGACACAGTGGAACCAGTCCCTAGGAAACCAAACAAGTTCATCACTGCCCCCCAAGATAAATCTTATCTCACCAAGGGAGTCCCTGTCGACACTATGGTGGTGGCAGCAGCCACGAAAAAGGAGATGTCTGAGTCTTCCTCATCTGTTCATCCTCCTAATAAAGATTCTAGGACTATGGACAGATATGGGAAGCGCATTTTTAGTTCAGCGACTTTTTGCATGTGTTCGCTAAACTACCTGACCCATTTCACACGTTTGCAGAGGGATCTCATCAAGGAGCTGGCAGATACCCTCCAGGGTAACACAGATGCTGCTGTTTCAGAAAAGGTAACAGCACAACTTAACACCCTCACATCCATAGTAAACTCATCCATGAGGCTCATCTCGTATGCAGCCGAGGGATCGAGTAGAGCTGCAGCTACAGCGATTGCTCTTCGAAGACAATCATGGATGCGGCTGTGCTCCTTTACGGAAGCCTTCAAGTCTTCCTTTGCTAGTGCCCCTTTTGATGGTGCCACACTTTTCGGGCCCAAGGTTAAGGAGACTCTCACTTGGTGCGAGCAAGAGGGAAAGACCCTGTCTGCTGTCGGGGTCCGTTTTTCCGCTCCTACTAGACTGTACCCCAAAGGGCAACGAGGCGGCAAAATGTGGTTCCGCAAGAATCAGGGATCTTTCCAGACCACACAGAGTGATACTCCCTCCAGAGGCAGAGGAAGGGTAGAAATGGAAGACGCCTCCCCGGCGGCAGACGGGGTCCGCATAACCAAGGCGACAGGGATTCCGTCCCTGGGAAGCCTTTCCAGCACTCTTGAAGGGAGGCCCGGCTGTCCTGCTCTGGAGGCAGTCGGGGGTCGCTTAGCTTTATACCCACTGGCCTGGCTAAACATTACTTCAGATTCTTGGGTAAAAAGCATTATAACCAGAGGGTACAAAATCCCCTTCATTTCAACACCACCTCTACAAAGAAAGTTTCCAGATGTGCCACCCCGTCTGCGAAAGCTAGCAGCTGTAGAAATTTCAAAGCTGCTCAAAAACAGAGTCATCCAACCAGTCCCGGCAGACCAAAGAGAATTCGGAACTTACTCAAGGTTTTTTTTAGTTCCAAAAAAGACAGGGGACTGGAGACCAATCTTAGATCTCAGCCATCTCAACAACTTTGTGAAGAAGGAAAAGTTCCGGATGGTCACACTTCAATCGATCCTTCCATTCTTACAGGAGGACGATTGGATGTGCTCTATAGATCTCAAAGACGCGTACTACCACATCAAAATAGCCAGACCGTCCAGAGATCACCTGCGCTTCCGGCTGGGAGCCAGTCACTTTCAGTTTCGAGCTCTGCCCTTTGGACTCACCTCAGCCCCCAGGGTATTCACCAAATGCATGGCAGTAGTTGCGGCTCACTTGAGACGACAAGGATTTCAGGTGTTTCCCTATCTGGACGACTGGCTCCTCACCGCCACCACCGAGTGTCACCTATTGCAAGCCAGAGACTATACAATCGGCCTTTGTTCCCATTTAGGGATATCCATAAACTTCGAAAAGTCTTGCTTATCGCCCTCACAGTGTATTTCCTTCATCGGAGCAGATCTAAATACACGATCGACACTACTGAAACTCCCCCCAGTAAGAGCTTCAACACTAAAACAGCAGGTCCTTCTTCTTCTGGTCAGCAAGAAAGCCCCAGCCAAACTGGTGTTAAAAGTGTTGGGACTGATGGCAGCCGTACTAATTGCAGTCCCTATGGGAAGGTTACACATGAGGATTCTACAATGGCTGCTCTTCGCGCAGTGGTCGTTCCAACACCTACCCCTAGCGCACGAGATCAGGATAACAGAATCTTGCAGACGGGACCTCTCATGGTGGGTGTGCGATCAGAACCTCACTGTGGGTCGTCCGTTCGTTCTACCCAGTCCAACAGCCACAATAACCACGGACGTTTCCCTGATAGGGTGGGGGGCCTTTTTCAGGGAAGAACAGTCCAAGGAGAATAGTCCAGCATGGAGTACACTATACATATAAATGTTCTGGAGTTGAGGGCGGTGTTCTTGGCATTGCAACACTTCCAAGCCCTCTTACCTCTAGGAACAGTAGCAGTTCAGACAGACAACATGTCTGTAGTCTGGTACATAAACAAACAAGGGGGAACCAGGTCTTACCTGTTATGCAGAGAGGCCATGAGAATTTGGCAATGGGCAGAGTCCACGGGTCGCTTTCTGATAGCAACGCACATCCCGGGGTCATCCAACGTCATTGCGGACAGGTTGAGCAGAGCCATCCTGTTACCTCACAAGTGGTCCCTCAATTCACAGACGGCGGAAAAGATCTTCCGCAAATGGGGCCAGCCTTGCTGCGATCTGTTTGCTTCCCCGTTGAATGCAAAATGCAGAAGCTACTTTGCCCTTCTGCCCCCTCCAGGGGATGTCCCCAGGGACGCACTGATGCACAATTGGCCCCCGGGTCTCCTATATGCATTCCCACCGACTCCATTGATTCCCAGATTTCTACAGAAAGCCAGGAACCTGGAAAGGACTATAATACTCATAGCCCCATTCTGGCCTCGTCAAATATGGTTTCCCTTTCTTCGAGCCCATCAAATAGAGGAACCATGGATTCTGGATCCAGTACCAGATCTGCTGACACATTCGTTGGGAGTTCCTCACCCGTCTCTACAGTCCCTCAAATTAGCAGCTTGGCTGCTGCGCTTCCCTGCCTAGCCAGGTCTCATCTACTCCCTCCGGCAGTTCAACGCATCCTGGTTGCTTCTCATAAAGCTTCCACTACTAAGCTCTATACAACTAAGTGGAAACGCTTTGTATATTGGGCATCTAGTCAAAACTTAGACCCCTTGGTAGCTCCTCTACATAAAATTTTAGAATTCTTATCCATCCTTTTTCACGAAGGAGCTTCTACTTCCACTCTAAGAGTACAGTTGGCGGCCATATCAAACTCCCATATTGGTGAGGAAGGTTCTCCCATTATGTCTCACAGACTTTGTAAGGCCTTTATGAAAGGAACCTTCCATCTTAGACCGCCTGTCAGAAAACCTTTCTTTCCATGGAGCCTGAATTTGCTGCTGTCACAACTCATGTTGCCACCTTTTGAACCTGCTTCGTCATGCCTCTTAAAGTTCTTATCGTGGAAGACGCTGCTTCTCGTCGCCGTGACCTCAGCTCGTAGAGTCTCAGAGCTGCAGGCATTATCGGTCAGACCACCTTACTTGATATTCCATCCAGACAGGGTCTCTTTGCGTACAAATCCATCTTTCCTTCCAAAAGTATGCTCAGTTACGAATATTAACCAGTCTATAGAACTCCCTACCTTTTTCAAAACCATACTAACAAACTGGAGTATATGTTGCACAAGTTGGATGTTCACAGGCAATTAAGATTTTATTTAGATAGGACCAAAGCTTACAGGAAAACGGATCAGCTCTTCGTCGCATTTGCAGACAATAAAAAGGGCATGGCAATTACTAAACGTACACTATCTAAATGGCTTGCTGACTGTATAACATTTGTATACTCTAAATCAAAGCAATCCTTACCCACCAAACCTAAGGCCCATTCTACCAGATCCATTTCCACTTCCTTAGCTCATGCGGCTCGCTTGCCTTTGGACACTATTTGTGCAGCAGCCACGTGGTCTAAACCACATACTTTCATCACTCATTATAGAGTGGACAAGGTCTCCAAGGATAGGACATCATTTGGTTCCACAGTGCTTAGGAACGTTCTTCCATGAGTCACTCGGGGTCACGGAGCTAGGGACGCTACCCGTGTGTAAGAACAAATGGCAAGATTGAACACTCTTACATAAAGAAGTTATGTCCTTACCATAATGTTCCATGTAGAGTGTTCATCTCGCCTTTGTTCTTACATTCCCTCCCTTTCCCCCCCATGTGTTTGGAAGAACTGGTAGGATTAGAGTCTGATCGACGTGTCTTGACCCTTTCCGGGGTATATGGTCCCGTGTGTCATGGGATATATGCTTAGACCATTAGTTATTGCTATGGTGAGAGAGTGTCTCTGAATGGCTGAAGAGAGTGTATGCTTCTAGCACTGCAGGTGTTGGATCCTTTGGTCTGGTTTGTTTGCAAACTAGATCTGAGTAATGGCATGGAGGATTGTGGGATATGGGCTGGTCTCGAGCTTCTCTGAGATTCAGAGCTTTGCAATTCGGCCGACTCGGAGCCGAGGATTGGCTCCGAACCCGTGTGTAAGAACAAAGGTGAGATGAATACTCTACATGGAACGTTATGGTAGGGACATAACTTCTTTTTATAGTAAAAGGAAAAAATTATCATGTTGGGCTCACAGTAATGACATCGATCCTCTTTCAGCTTCCATCACAAAAATGTTAGAGTTTTTGACATTGCTCTTTAAAGAAGGAGCTTCTGTTTCTACCATCAGGGTTCAACTACTGGCCATTTCAAATTTTCACAGTGGGTTACAGGATGCCTTATTAATGTCTCATAAACTTTGCAAGGCCTTTTTGAAAGGAAACTTGATGCTGAGGCCTCCTTATAAAGACCAATATGTTCCATGGGATCTCAACTTGGTTCTTCAGACTTTGATATACCCCTGTTTTGAGCCTCCAGCCACTTGTGTGTTAAAGTATTTTCTTGAAAAACAGCTTTATTAATAGCTATTACCTCTGCTAGAAGAATTTCAGAGATTCAGGCGCTACCTTGTAAATCACCATATTTTACTTTTCACCTAGATAGAGTTTCTTTAAGGACTAATCCATCCTTTCTACCAAAGACTGTTTCAGAGACAAATATTAATCATACTATAAATTTACCAGTTTTCTTTCCAAAATTTTCAAATACAGTTGAATATTGTTTGCTCTTATTAGATGTCCACAAACAATTGCATTTCTACCTTCACAGAACAAAATCTATTGGAAAATCTGCTTAACTGTTTATTCCTTTCTCTAGTGCTAGACTAGGTGGACCAGTATCCCAAGTTACCCTTTCTAAATGGTTGAAAGATTGCATATCCTTCATATACACCTAAAAGAATGTTAAATTACCTGGACCTGTTAAAGCACACTCTACCAGAGCGAAAGCCACTTCTTCAGTTTTTCACTCCAGAGCTTCCTTGGATGACATTTGCACAGCAGCAATTTGGGCTACCCCACATACATTTATTACTCAGTACAAAATTGGATTTGGCCTCCAGGGGAAGTGTGTCCATGGTGCTCAGGAATATTCTTCCGTGAGTCCACCCAAGATAAAAAGTAACTGGGGACTCTGTCCCACAGGTCAAGGAATAAATGAAGATTGACAACATCAGATAAAGAAGCCATGTAACAAACATAACATTCCATCTGTATTGTCGATCTTCATTTATCCGTGATGCCCCTCCCTCCAGCCCCCAACCTTTGATATCTCTTGTTGGAACGAGCTGAGTCTTTATTTACAGTCCTTTTAGCCATCCTTTACCAGATATGGTCTCCACAAAAGTACTTTCAGGATACATACCTGTCATTCAGCAAACTCGATCTGAGGTAAAATGGAGAGGAGCATTATGGGTAGGGAGAAAAGCTTATGAGTTTTTGGTCCTCACGGGCTGTAGTACGGCCAAGTCATTTCCAATTTTGAAACAGAACGCACAGGTCAAGGATAAATAAAGTTTGACAACACAGATAGAATGTTATGTTGCGTACATAACTTATTTTATCTTTCTCTTTGCCTATACTCTGATATTAATCCCTTATAGGAAAGGCAATCTCTAACCTGCAGTCCAAATTCATGGCATCTTCCCATTCTATCATCTTTCCTTCTCAAGTTTTCTGCTCCCAATACCTTGGTTCCTTTGCCAGTTTTCTCCAGTAAATTCTGGCTCCCTCTTGCCTATTGCCTGTATCCCTAATTGAAGTAAGTAATATTGGCAGGAACTCCTTTCTTCATTCCCATGTTAGTTTAGTTCTTAGAATAGTTTCTTCTACGTTATGGATATAATATTATGCATGATTATTGTTATTCTCCTTAAAGGCTTGCATCCAAAATCCCAGTCTCTCCTTGTTTCTTGAGCTTCCCCCGGGTTTCAACATCATGGCTTTCCACTTTGAATTATAGTTTTCTGCTTGTGCTATGTATAGGAGTCTTAACTATGTAGTTCTGAAATACCCCTTCAGTTGGGTAATCCCAATCTGCCCTGTTCTACTGGAAGAATCAGCTTATCCCACTTGATTTTTGCCATTTTCCCCTCCCAGATAAAGTCCTTCAGCTCTTTGTTAATTGCTACCCACAACTTCTCCTCTGGTTGATAAAATTAGGCCTGACCTGTGTATAAGACTAAAGGGACTAAAATATTTAACTGCTTGTATCTTACTATCTGTATCCATATAACAAAGCTTCCGTTTTCTCATTTTTTGTATTATCTTTTGTTTAGTCTCTTCTCACATATCCTTAGCTGCCACACTAGAATAATTTTTAATCCACACTCATACATGTTTAATTTTATCATGTCCCCATAAATATGGGTATTCTTGCACCAGTTCATGTGTGGGTAGATAATTTACTGTTATTCCTTTGTATTAGCTTCATTAATTTTATATCCCAAAAAGATCTGAAATTGTCTCAAAATGTTCCACAACACTGTAATATCTTTTTCTGGTTTTGTTAGGTACAAAATAATATCATCTGCAAATAAAGCCAGCTTTATTGACTACCATAGCAATTATATCCTTGAATTTCTGAGTCCCTTATTTTCATTGCTAATGGTTCTAAATATAATGCAAATAATAAAGGGGAAAGAGAATATCCCTGCCCGGCTTCTCTGCCCAAGCAGAAATTATCGGAGAGGACCCCACTCATTTTAATTTTTGCCTCTGATTCCTCATTAATTCTCCTAATCAACCTTATAATTTTTTCAGGAAATACAAATGCTTCCATTGCCCTTCTCATAAAGTCCCAGCTTACTCTGTTAAATGCTTTCTGTGCATCAAGAACCACCAGCAACAATGGTATTTTCTAACATTCTGCTTCCCTCTGGATCATCTATGTTTTGTTAATGTTAAATGTTTGCCTTCCCTCTACAAAACCTCATTGATCCATATCTGTCGGTTTTGGCATTACTTTTGCCGTTCTTTTAGCCATTATAGACATGAACCCTTTATAATCATGGTTTAGTATTGAAATGGGCCTGTATGAAAGTGGATCTGATGGACCTTTACCCTCTTTAGGTATTACAGCTACCACTGCTTTTTCCAAGACGGTGGTACTTCTGCTCCTCTTACGATACTGTTAAACAAACCCTTCCAGATCTTCATCAGTTTTTTTCCTCCTAGCTTCCAAACTTCCACAGGAATGCCATCTGTTCTTGGGTGGTTTTCCTATAAATTGGTTATACATCACAATTTTTATCTCATCTTCTCCTGCCTAATTGTTAGTAATTGAGCCCCATCTACCTCTAACCTTGGCATATTTAATTCTTCCATAAACATTTCCATTTGTATCTTTTTTTGATTTTCATATTGCTCTGCTTTATAGAGACTCTCATAGAATTTCCAAAATATTTCTAATACCTCTACAGGATCTCTTGTTACCTTCTTTGTTATAGGCTTACTAAGTTTGGCAACAACCCTTTCTACTTTCTGTTGCCTGAGCCATTGTGCTAAACGTTTTTGTGCTCTAGCATTATTATCAAAAAATATTTGCTTAACAGCAATCTTTCCAAGCTCATGCATATTATCGAGGCAATCCCTTATTTTTTGCCTAGCATTCTGCAGTTGATCCTGTTCTTGTTCTTTGAGATTCCCCCTATTCTGCAATATTTTAACATTTGTCAGTCCCTCTAAATAATTTTCGTTACTTCTTAACCAGGTCATATCACTTCTTTGAATGGCTATTCAATAAGTAGTCATTAGTTAAACACCTATTTAGCGAAGCCACTCTTCATTGAATGGCAAATGTTAAGTAGGGTAAACAAGCAGTTCGCCAACTAAGCAACCGCAGGAAAAAAAATTAAAACCTGCCAAGGTGGGGGAATACTCCCCCTACACCCCCCCAACTAAACATACCAACTCTGAGATTGCACTAGAGTGGGTAAAAGGGCAAATTCCAGATGGTGGCTAACCACTGGTTTGCCCTAGTTAAAAATTGGCATTCGTTGAAGAGAGGCTTCACTAAATAGCTGTTCAACAAATGGCTATTCACCGAACAGCCTTTTGACGAAATAATATAGACCCCTTCTTAACCCTGGTTCCCTTTCTTTTATTTTCACCCTATTTTTAAACTCCACCTTAATTTTATTCTACTCTCTAGCTATATTGTCAGAAGAAATGTCTGTCCTCTGTAACAGCTCCTGAATAATCTCCACTAACCATTCCTTAAATTTCTCACTTTTCAACAGATAGATTTGAAAGTGCCAATGTCTCATTTTTATTTTATTACCCTGTGTTTTTATTTTATATATTATTGGCACATGATCTGAAATAGTTATTGGGTGTGTATGAAGACCTTCAACTAAATGCACATATTCCTGTGAAATGAAAATTCTGTCTAGCCTAGCCCAGTTTTTATACGTTGGAGAATAATAGGTATATTCACTTTGAATGCCTATTTCTGAGTTCACATCTTCCATACCAAATATTTTTATACATTTCTTCAAAAATCTACCCTCCTTTGTTATATTTTCCCTTCTAGACCCACTGACACATCTTCACTACTGAAAATCAAATTCCAGTCCTCACATATAAGTAATACTCCTTGCTGAAAATTATTTCTCCCGGAATTTGCTTAAGCTCCATTATAACAGTTTTAGGTGAAATGTAAATACATGCCAGTGTAATCCTACTCACTTTCCAGTAGCCCCTTAACACTACAACTCTGGCACTATTATCTTTTTTATCTTCTTCTATTACTATTGGAGCTCATCTTGCAATTAATATAAGTACTCCCCTTTTCCTTTGTCCCAGGTATTCTGCTGAATTACCATCCTGAAAATATTTCTTTATCAAATGCATATATTCAGTTCTAAGTGTGTCTCCTATAACATAGCTATTTGCACTCTAGATTTTTAATATAGTTCACTACTCTTTCTTGTTTATATTTATCTGTGAGGCCATTTACATTAAAAGACATTAAAGAAAGCATCATTGTATTAAAAAGTATTATTCCCACCTTTTATGTATAATAGTTTTTTTTGTTAAATGGCTAGTGCTTTTGTGTTAAATGCATACACTGTTTGGCAGGTTGAACTTTCATACAATTGTTTCTTGTCATATATATTTGAGCCTATGTCACATCTTGTAAAACTTTTTTTTTATTGGAAGTCCTCAGACAAAAAAAAACAAACATACCTCCAATACCCCCTAAAGCCTACTAACTTAATACTAACACACAAAACTATGTGCACCTTAAAATATTGAAGTTTTACTCTCCAAACAGGAACAAAAGTCCTAAACTGACAGCCACACTCATAGACTTGAATTAACCTAAAAGAAAGGTCATCCATGCTAAGATACATGGTGCAGCCTGTGCTTCTACTAAGTGCCTATTGGTTTTGTCTTATTTTTACAGGTCTCCCAGCTGGAAAAACACCTGAATGTTTTCAGAGAACATTAACTACCTTGGGAAAGCACGATGCAGCACAAATCAAATAACACTTGTGATACTTGTAATATAAAGTGCTTTTCATTTATTACAATGAACAAACTTCTTCAGATCAAAACACCAACGTGTAGACAAAGTTTAAATATATATTGTACTAATTGTTCAATTAGTCAGTTAAGTACTTAAAGTGAAATTGCTCATTTCAAGCAATTCTAAGCTTGAAAACAAACCTTTATACATATGTACTACACTAACAAAAAATGAAAATAAAAGTATTAATGATAAAAATAGTAATAATAACAATACTAATAATAATGTTCCACTTCTCAAAAAACATGAAACCAATAAACAACCAGTAATTACTTTTGCATTAAAATCAAAACTGTGCACAGAAAAAGTATATAACAGTAAATTAAAATAAAAATAAAAAAACTATTTCCAATAAAGGAAACAAATAAAACCACACTAAAAGTGTGTATGTGGCTTATGGTAATCTGAAGATTTATAAACTGTCAGACTAAAACAAGTATACTTATAACAATGGGCAAAAACCATAACAAATTACCTATTCAAGCTCTTAAGTTTGAGGATGCTACTTAGTGAGCAGCTTTCATTCAAACCAGGGGCATTATAAGCATTTAACCTGATTTGCCAGTAAAGCTCTAACTCTTCTAGTTTAAGGGGCATAGGACCACCCCTAGGATCTTGAGATAATTGATCAATTACCAAGAACTTAAACATGTGGTCGGGATGTACCGAGATATGTTTAGCTAGTGCATTTTCTAGTTTTTGTTACCTAATTGCGTATGTATGTTCATATATACGATCACGAAAGCATCTTTCTGTTTTGCCTAAATAAAAAGCAGAACAGAACTGGCATTTAGCTAGGTAAATCACCATCTTAGAGTTACAATTAGCCCTCACATTCAACAGATGTTCATAGTCATGAACTTTGAATCTATTAGATTCAGTAACGTGCTGACAGTAGTTACAAGCCTGACATTTATACATACCAGTTGTCCTCATCAATTTAGTGTGATTATGTTCAAAGAAGGCTTTAAGATTCTTAGCTTTTTTATATGTAACTACAGGGTGGTTACCTAGTTTCTGATAGACACTGTTGTCATTTTTAAACAGGTCCCAATTTTTACACAAAATCTGGAAACATTCACTACTATTGAGGTTATATGTTGTTATAAAGGTAACACTTGGTCTCTCAGGAAAATGTATAACTGTAGAATCATTCACTGGTTCAACAACCAAATCCTCGATTACATTAGGAGGGAAATGTTCTCTATTCAGAATAGATTTGTAAAACTGACGTAGAAGATCATAGCAGGAATTTTTCCAGTATTGAGCAGTATCTCATTAAACTTAAAAATAATAAAATCTAGAAAATTGATAGAGACATTAAAGTGTACAAAGAGGAGAGAGCGTACCCAAAGCCTTCATCAGTACAAGTCTGGCAGTGTCCAACTAAACATACACAACATGGTCCAGGTTACAGCGGTGCATCATTCAACATAAACTGAAATTTAACTCAAGGTGATGCTCCCGCTGGAAGTACAGATGATACATCTGAGACTGAGCCTAGTATGTCTGAGATTTCACTGAATAACAATAAGTCTGGACATTATAATCTGAGGTCTAATGACCCTAATTTTTTAGGGTCAAGATCAAAACAACAGATGGGACAATCCAACCTGAGAAACAAGCAGAAACCCAGATAGCCATATTTCGGCATCTGTTTGATAACAGTTCATCTGAATATTGTTCTATGATTGATGTATATGTTCCACCTGTTCATATTGACCCTCTTTGTGAGCCTAGGTCATTAGAATTGACAGACAATCATACACGTGACTCTGTTATAGTGGATGGCCATATTGGTACAGTTAATACTCCTGTTATACTAAGCAACATAAAAGGGGATTTTAAAGTGTACAATTTTTCTACTGTTGGTATTGCACCTGAATTAGTGGAGTTATTGTCAAAGGGGTATACTTATGTCCCAGCTCAAAAACTGAACCTGGTTAAAACAATCATTGATTTAAAATTATACGTCAGGAAACTTAATTTGAATTTAATACTTGGGAGTATTTACCCTTTTGATAGTAACAACCTTAGGATTTCTAGTACCTATAATCCCCCTCTCCATCCTCTCTTGCAGATCTTTGAATTAGTGTGTGAACTGGATATTCGTCAAAGGTTCCAAACAACACAATGAAGTTCCACCTTTAGTGTTGGATCTAAGAAAGAAAAAGAATGTCTAGATTTAATTAAATTCCACGACATTCGTTTTTGTAAACCAGACAAGGGAGGTGGGTTAGTAGTTTTTGATGATGTTGACTATAAAGAAAGGATGTTCTCTTTACTTGACAGTCCCTCCTATTCCATTAGTTCATGCTCTGAAATCAATAAGGCCTACAATAACATTAAGAATTCTGTAGAGGAAATGTATATTGAGGTTAGAATTACACAGCATATTTATAACTACTTGTCAACTGTTTTCCCTAGATTTCCATGCCTGTTTGGTATTCCCAAAATCCACAAAGACTTACACAATCCGCCTATGAGACCTTTGGTGGATGGTCGTGGTTCTCCCACCTACCCCTGTGTGAAAGTCGTGGACAATATTCTACAGAAATATCTAGTTAACATCCCTCAGATCTGTAAAGACTCTTGGTCATTTCTTGATAAAGTCAACAATATAGTTTTCAACGCAAAGTATAACTTTCTCACCATCGATGTCAAAGACCTCTATACTTGCACTCCACAGGATATAGCCTTAGATTGGGTTGACCAAATTTTGAGATTTTATGGTAGTACAGGAAACGAGTTGGATATGGTACATGAACTTCTGAATTTAGTTTTAAGTAACAACTTCTTCATATTTGGAGATAATTTTTACTTACAGAAAAACGGGGTAGCCATGGGATCCCCTTGTGGTGCAAGTGTCGCAAACTTGGTCATGGCTCAATGGGAACATCTTTATGTCCTTAACAATTCTCATTTCAAAGACAAGTTAATTCTGTACACTCGCTATTTGGACAACATTTTTATTTTATTAGATGGTGACCAAACTGTTAGTGACTCATTGGTTGACTATTTTAATTCAACCGCCCAGTTTCTGAGATTTACCTCTGCTTTCCACACTGACTCCTTGCTTACCTCGATATTTTACTTTTTAAGGATATACATTCCCAAAAATATACAGCTAACATTTATAGAAAGATCACTTATTCCAACTCATTTCTACATTTCTCCAGTTGTCACCCATTACATCAAAAGCGAGCTATAGTAAAGGGACAGTTAGTTAGGGCAGCTTGTATTATCACATCTGACAGTGATTTACTTGTTGAATGCAGGTATGTAAGAAGTTTGTTTTCACATCGAGGGTACCCAGATGAAATGCTTGACGCAATTATAGACGTAGTGTCTTCTAAACGTCTACGTCAGTTTTACAAACCTATTCTGAATAGAGAACATTTCCCTCCTAATGTAATCGAGGATTTGGTTCTTGAACCAGTGAATGATTCTACGGTTATACATTTTCCTGAGAGACCAAGTGTTACCTTTATAACAACATATAACCTCAATAGTAGTGAATGTTTACAGATTTTGTGTAAAAATTGGGACCTGTTTAAAAACGGCAACAGTGTCTATCAGAAACTAGGTAACCACCCTGTAGTTACATATAAAAAAGCTAAGAATCTTAAAGCCTTCTTTGAACATAATCACACTAAATTGATGAGGACAGCTGGCATGTATAAATGTCAGGCGTGCAACTACTGTCAGCATGTTACTGAATCTAATAGATTCAAAGTTCACGACTATGAATATCTGTTGAATGTGAGGGCTAATTGTAACTCTAAGATGGTGATTTACCTAGCTAAATGCCAGTTCTGTTCTGCTTTTTATATAGGCAAAACAGAAAGACGCTTGCGTGATCGTATATATGAAAATACATACGCAATTAGGAAACAAAACTAGAAAATGCACTAGCTAAACATATCTCAGTACATCCTGGCCACATGTTTAAGTTCTTGGTAATTGATCAATTATCTCAAGATCCTAGGGGTGGTCCTATGCCCCTTAAACTAGAAGAGTTAGAGCTTTACTGGCAAATCAGGTTAAATGCTTATAATGCCCCTGGTTTGAATGAAAGCTGCTCACTAAGTAGCATCCTCAAACTTAAGAGCTTGAATAGGTAATTTGCCATGATTTTTTGCCCATGGTTATAAGTATACTTGTTTTGGTCTGACAGTTTATAAATCTTCAGATTACCATAAGCCACATACACACTTTTAGTGTGGTTTTATGTGTTTCCTTTATTGGAAATAGTTTTTTATTTTTATTTTAATTTACTGTTATATACTTTTTCTGTGCACTCAGTTTTGATTTTAATGCAAAAGTAATTAATGATTGTTTATTGGTTTGATGTTTTTTGAGTAGTGGTACATTATTAGTAGTATTGTTATTATTACTATTTTTATCATTAATACTTTTATTTTTATTTAAGTACTTAACTGACTAATTGAACAATTAGTACAAGATGTATTTAAACTTTGTCTACACGTTGGTGTTTTGATCTGAAGAAGTTTGTTCATTGTAATAAATGAAAAGCGCTTTATATTACAAGTATCGCAAGTGTTATTTGATTTGTGCTGCATCGTGGTATCTTCTCTGTTCTCTTGGATTTAAAGTTTGTGCTTTGCCTGTTTTCTTACCTTGGGAATGCCCTTGAATGCTTTCAGAGAACATTATCTACTTTGGGAAAACTCCTGAATGCTTTCAGAGAACATTATCTCCTAGCCAGTTTATATTTTTTTCCCTCAGCCAATCACTCTGCACCAGACTGTAGCCAATTTCTCTTTATCAGATTGTCTCCATGGAGACACAACAACCAGACAACCAGTTTTTCTTTATCAGATTGTTTCCAAGGAAACATGAAGACCAGCTGCAGAATTGTTACTAAGCATACATGTATTTTCTACAAAAAGCTTCATAATATTCAATGTTCTTTTTCATTTACTTGCTCTCTCTTAAAACGTGTTACTAAATCAGTCTAAGGTCTTTAATCCAGTCATTTCACCATCCAAAAATGAGAAAAAGCACATTATTTTTTCTTTTATCATACTTTTTAACCAGGCTTTTTATACATTGCAGTGCCTACATTTCTTAAAGCTGAACAAGAAGAGAAAGAGAAGGGAGAAAGAAAAGAAAAAAAAACAGCACCTGCTTACAGTCTCCATTACAATTAAAAATACCTGAAAAAAAACTTTACAGCATGTAAAGAAAACCACAGGCCACAAAATTGGCACTATTTAAGAAAAAAACTTTTACTTTCAGTTAACCTTCTCCCTCCTCTTCCTTTCCCCAAAGCACTTTTCTGAATATTAATGACATGAAGTAGGGCATATGCTTTAGAGTCCCCCACAAGTCCAACAAATTCTGAAAAGTCCAATATTTCCAGATTTTCTTGTTCTGTAGTATTTCACAAATATAATTATTGCATTGTAATCCCAGATTAAGTTACTGGTTTTATTACTGTTCATCTCTGAAATCCTATTTCTGCTTCATTTCCAACATACTCTCAGTTCTTCTAGTTAACTCCCATACTCTCAGTTCTTCTAGTTAACTCCCATACTCCCTTTCTTCTCTCTAAAATTTCCCACTGAAAATTTTGAAAAGGTTTCACAGGCACAGTCCCTCTGTGGTCGTTATTGCTAGGAGCAAGAAATAGAATCTCCTTCTGTTTCACAGCTTACTTTTGTTGGACAAACTTTTGTACTTCTTTCTTAACATGTACTTCACCAAAAACGATTTTGTCCCTCTGAGGTAGAATACCTTGAAGACAACTGGGTACAGCAGTTTGAATCTTGCACCTGCATCTCGACATTCCCTGGATAGTAGAATACATTTGTTCCTCTTCTGTCTGATATACAGTGAACAATAACTCTCCATAAACACTGCTGTCTCCCACTTTTAGTACTTTATCCTTCTCCCACAGTTTTGTCAGAATCAGCTCCTTCTGGTGGTAGGATTGCATCATTACTATTAAAGGTCTAGGTTGCTTTCTTATAGCCAGGTTTGGAGCATACACACGATGTGCCCTTTCAACTAATAACTCCTGCTGTGGAATACCAGTCCAGTTGCTTATTTGTGCTTTCATAAAATGAATGCAGTCTTTTCCTTCAAGGTTCTGTGGTATAGCTAAAAATCTCAGGTTTTCCCTACATGCCCTGTCCTCTAATTCTATTTTTTTTTAAACATCCCTTTCTGAGCAGTCTCATATTCAGCCAGCCTTTTCTTTATTTCGACCTCTGATTTTTGCAGCTTTATCATGTCATCTGAATATCTGTTTAAAGCTTCTTCCATTTTTTCCCAGCCTTTTGTTGTTTGCATTGATAAACTTCATCAGTGTTGTGTTTATTTTAACCAGGTCTATGTACAGTTGTCTTATATCTTCCTGTAGGTTACTGGAAGTCATGTTTGAAGGTTGTATTGCTTTTTGCTGAATAGCTGCAGAACTTTCTCCAGTCAGTGTTTCTTCTTCACTTTTTGTAGCTGATGTTTCTCCAGGACTTTTGTATTTCTTTATTCCTGGCATCCAGGCAGTGCACTTACTAACCAGTACTGAAATTTACCCATAAACTGAAATCAACTAGCCTTCTCTGCTGAGTTTCTGTTTTCACACAGAGAGAGCTATAACTAAGCTGTTATTCAATGTGCAGCTATCTTTGAAGTCGGTGTGGTGGTGTTTTAATATATTTTGATAATATTAAAGTATGTATGGTCATGCAGATGTGTTTCCAAGTCATTGCTTGTCATATTTCCTACAAAGAAACTAAAAGGACTGCTAAAGAAACTGAAGTAATTTTTTAAATGTCAGTATGCTTATAAGCAATGGTGTAACATCTAGATCCAAGGATGTCATTGTTCTACTGTAGATGGCCTTCATCTGACCAGTCATTGAGTACAGCACTCCCTTCAGTATGTACCTGGCCAGGCACGTGCAGCAACTGGAGCATCCACAGGGTTTTTTCTCAAAAAAGAAAACAGAGAATAAACATTTCCTACATGAACTGCCTGAAAGCCCTCTCTCTGTGTACTCAGTCTCCTACAGACTGCTGAGAAGCGATCTATGCCTGACCTACACAAAGCATCCTCTGATCAAACTCTGATGGACCTGTTGCACATCCACAAAATGAATAGCATCAGAATTACCCACGCTTGGGACCTAAACCTAATTTGCAACATAAATAAAACATGTTGAAGGGGCAGGTATGAGACAGAGACTACCTCTTCACTGGAACAGGCTTCCCATTCTTGTGAAGCAGAGTTATTCTCTAACCCAATTCAAACATGACTTGCACCAGTAGATTGGGAATTGAAAAGTTACCCCTGGTCTGACACCTTTGTCTCTGGACAGAGGCCTACATATATCTCTTAAAATAACCATAGGGTATCAAAATTTGTCAGAGACATCTGGGAAGTATGGACAGGAAGTAGTGTATGCTTCTCCAAATTTATTTTCAGAATTTTGAATTATCAGACTCGCATATTAATGTTTATTCTAATCATGAAATTATTTGGAATGTTTGTCTGCAGTTTAATCTCCCAGTTTTCTCTCTCTCATCACTTTTCCAACACCTTATCCCAACTAAAATTCCCTCTACTACATCTCTCCAATTTCTTATATACTTTACCATATCTCCCCTATCTCTCCTATCTCATCCTTTGTGTACTTTGAATGAAAATAGCCCTCTAAATTTCATGAACCTCACCAGCAGAAACTCCAGAAAAATATCTCTTTATGTCAGTGGATATGTACAACTTAACCTCATGCATGTATTGGCTATTGTCAAACAATTTTCTTCTTTTTACTTTCTTTGTTAATACTGTCCACAGTTTTTATTGTAATACTTGACTTGTATTGCTCTTGTTGGAGCTTTTCTCCCAGGGCCTCCACTGAAAATGGGTTCCTGACCCAGTCGGACTTTCTCTGTCACCAAACGTCAAATAAATAAAATAAATAAATTTTGTGAGAAAACATCTGCTTTAAATTATTTTTGTGAGAAAACATCTCCTTTAAATTATTTAGTTTCTTCTATTAGTCGCTGCTCTCTGTTTAAAGTGTGTTTGTGTGTTTATAGCTCAGCTGATAATTCTTCCAGGGCTATGGATCTGGTGTTATTTTGTGGAGGTTTGCCTGGCTGCATTCCCAGAACCTCCCATGAGGATGTGATTAATGAGATTTTATTTTATTTTCTGGATAAAGGTTAACTTTTTGGTCCCTTGGATGCAGAGGTGATCTGGTTTGATACACCCCGTATCCAATCAGCTTCAGCTGACTGCATGGATAATAAGGTCTTATTTTCCTTTAGGCATCTGTTTACTGAGGATGTGCATCAGGTACTAAAGGAGGCAAGGAAGCCTGCTAATAGAATATCATATTTTAGCAAATGGAAAAGGTTTTCTAGGTGGTACCAATAACAATATAACCAGGATGCATTCATGGCTAGTTGTTGTCTGGTCTTACAATATTTGTGTGAGTCACTTTCCTATGGCCTTTCTCACTCCTCCATCAAGGTTAATTTATTGGCCATTTCAGCATGTCTGCCCATGGATCCTCCTCTTTTAAGACTTTCTGTTATCAAAATGGTTTTGAAAGGGGTTTTGCTTAAGAGGCCTCCGAGAAAACTGAAATCCACTTCTTAGAATCTTAATTTTGTGTTTGAGGAGCTAACACATGCTCCAGTTAAAACAGCTAATCTGGTTAACTTGAGGTTCTTAACATGGAAAACAGTTTTACTGATTTGATTGCTCTGTCCTCTCCATGAAGAGAACCTAGGTGCAAGCTGTTATGGTGAGTCAACCCTCTCATTTTCCACAGAGACAGGATTTCTTTGAAAACTAATCTGTCTTTTATGCCTAAAGTGCTAACAGAGTATACTTTAAGCCACCTGTTACCCCATTTCTTTACTGATCTTAAAAATGAGTTAGAAAGGATGCTCAATACCTTGGATGTCCACTGACAACCGTCATAGTATTTTGACAGAACTCTGTGCATACTTTTACAAAACAGTATAAGCTTGATTCCTTCTCTAGGTGTAGATTAGGATTTGTAAAGACCGTTCTAAAGGGGTTCTGAACTCTTGTCTTTCCACCTGCCAAATGCAGTGAACTAGGATAATCTACTCATATAGTTAAGACTACTGCAGCAGTGATCAGTATGATGAACATAGTACAGTTGTGTAAGTAAACTTACCATAACAGTAGATGTTTGAATGAACAGTGCTGCAGTAGCCAGCTCCCTCCATCCATCCCCCTTATTTTTTGGTGTGTTGTTTATGCCAGGATATGGTTGTTCATTTTTTGTCCTTCCTAGCATTGACCATTCAGGGCCCAGCCTTCCTCTGTCTGTTAGCAGCAAAGCTGTGAAGGGCATGGCACCAAAGTTTTTTTTTAGTCAGCTCAGCTTGAGCTGCCTTACAGTTTGGGCCCATTGAAGGTGCCCTGAAGCTTTGGCTTTGGAAGCAGGCCAGATGTTATATCCTTGGCAGAATGTAACCCGTATAGCTATGAGCACTATAGCAGTGATCATTTGAACATCTGCTTTTATAGTACGTTTACTTACATGACTGTACTTTTTGTACAGCCATACCATGGGATTCAAAAGGGCTTATTATGACTTGGAAGCCTTCAATAAGAAGGCTTCTACTTCGCAGTAAGCCTGATAATTTCAAAGACTACTGTTTTGCTACTGTTTTCTCCTAGCAGTGGTCAAAGTGCAGAGAGTAATCTTGTTGGTGAAACTGCATGCAAGTGTGGCAGTGTGAGGGAGAGGGTTATGCAAATTAGCCACATATTTTTCCCTAGAAATGGCATTGGCAATGGATTAATTCAGCCAAGCAATTCTGAATTACTTAACTGAGTAAATTTCGTCTCAAGGAAGAAAAAAGTCAACACCATCAAAAATTCATCTTTCACCAATTCATTTTTATACATAACTGCAGAGAGTTGTTTGTGTGCATCTGCATATATCTATCTCTGTAGGGACATGAATACAGCTGCATGAATGTGTGTGTCGGGGGTATGTGTGTGTATGTATGTATGTATATGTGTGTGTGTGTGTGTGTGTGTGTGTGTGTGTGTGTGTGTGTATATATATATATATATATATATATATATATATATATATATATATATACGTATTGTTTGTGTCTTTTGGCTTTTCCCGGTTAGGGGTCGCCACAGCGAAACTCCGGTCTGCTAATGATTGGCAGTAGAGTTTTACGTGCTGGCTTGCCGGGCCTAACGCATAACCTTCAACGAAGGAATGCCCGTTCATGCATGTCGCCACACAGAAGACGCTCTAACTGAGAATCGAACGGGCAACGTCTAACTGTGATGCGACAATGCTACCGCAGCACCACCACTGTAGTATACATATGTGTGTGTGTGTGTGTGTGTGTGTGAGCCTGGGTGGTTACCCTGCAAGAGGTAAGGGTACATATATGTGTGTTTGTGTGTAATGCAGTGTACATACAGAAATGTGAAAAAGTGTTACTATGAGAATGGACAAATGTTAAGTTGTCTATCTCGCCTTCATTCTTGCTGGATGGGTTCGGAGCCGACCTCGGCTCCGACTCGGCCACTCTAAAAGCTCGAGAGTTGGTTCCACCGGCTCGAGGCTCCCCTTATATCCCACAATGCTAGGCGAGAGTTACCTCAGATCTCGTTTGCCGCTACAGCTTCGAGGTTGGTTTCTTCTACCGGTTCCTGGTGAGTGTTAGCTTTTTATACAAAAAGTTACTCTTTTTTCCCCTTTTAACTTTAATTCTTCCTAAATTAGTGTAGGATATAGATCTTTATCCCCGACCCTATTTTTTCCCCGTTTTCTTATTAAAAGAACCGTTAGTTCTTCCCTTGGGCCTTTGGCCTTCCCTTCCCTAGGGTGTGTTTGTGTAGTTACTTTAACTTTTTTGTGCTTAATTATTAGTATTTTTACTAAAATTGTTATTATTTTTAGTATTAATAATTTTTTCTGACAGGGTATAACTGTGTGTTTGGGTGTGTGTTAGTGTACACCTGTCAGTTAGGAAAATGTCAAAGGAAGCAAAGGTCTCTGGATTCAAGAAGTGTGATGCGTGCTGTCAGAAAATGTCTCTGACAGACGCTCACACTTCTTGTGTCTATTGTCTGGGGCCTTTGCACCTGCAGGACTCCTGTGCTGTGTGCCATGGCTTCAGCCCCAGGGTCCTGCAGGAGAGAAAAAACAAGTTGATTCTGAGAGGCTTGTTAAAACCAGAGGATTCCCTGTCAGTTTCAACAGGGAAGCCCTCTAAGGCATCGAGGTCTTCGGCTCCGGCTTCTGAGCCGAGACCTCAGGTTGTTCAACCTTTGCCTTTATCGGCTCCGGCTGGAGCCGATAAGACTCAGTCCACAGTTTCTGTGGCTTCCTCGGCTCCGGCCGGAGCCGAGGTTATCGAGGTACCGTGTCGGCTCCGACAAGATCTTGAGCCGACAACCAGAAAGAGGTCTAGGTCACCTTCTCTTGGCTCCGTTCATTCGGCTCCAGGATCTCCCCTGCTGTCTGAACGGAGCCAAAGGTCTCATTCCTCTAGGTCATCGAGGCTTTCCGATCATGACCTTCAGAGGGTGGTGAGTCGACTACTTAAGTCCGAGGCACTAGCCCAGATGCTTCAGAGCCCGACTCATCAGTCGGTGCCTGCCCCGTCCATCAACTCTTTCCTCCTTCGACTCTTTTGAGTTCGAGCCGGGTCGTCGGAACCGAGACTGTGGTCACCGAGCCGAGACAATTGTCTTCGGCTCCGTCGTCGGCTCCGTTTTCTTCCGTGGAGGAATCTCGGCGCCGGACCTCCCTCGTCGGCTCCGAGGAGGTGAGTGGCATCGGTCCCTTGTCCGACCCCCTCTCCTCTCGGTGCTTGGCGCTGGTGAGTTCGGCTCCGACATCGCCTCGAGCCATCACTGTCGGTGCCGAGGGGGGTCCTTAGCTCCTCGGAGCGGGGACCTCTGGCTCTGCCTGACAGGGGTGCATTCGAGGTCATGCGGAGTGTGTTAGAGCCGGGCTCTACTCCACAGTCGGCTCCATCAGCCCCTCCCTCTATGCTGCCTCAGGGTAAGTCGACTCACTCCCTCATCCCGGACCGCAGAGAGCCAGCTCCTCAGGAGCCCCCTTTGGGGATTTCATCCTCTTCCGAGGCCTCTCCTGATTTGGTAGAAGAGCCCCCTCGGAAGAGGAAGTGCAAGAGGAAGCACATTGACTCACCTGAGTCTATCACGTCGGACACAGATCTGGATGATTCTGAGGGTTCCCCCCGTTCCCCTTCTGAAGATGTCTCATTTGCAGACATTCTGGAGATCCTTAAACAGAGGGGAAATTGGCCAGCCCTCAACCCTTCGGAGGACGAATCTGTGTATCTTGAGGCGTTTGGCTCTCGTCCTTCCACCTCCTGGGTGTCCCCCCCCCCTTCGACCCCCTCATGCAGGTGGTTGCTAAGAAGGCATGGACGGCTCCTGATTCAGTGGACCCCACTCCCAGGAGACCCTCCAAATTCATCACAGCTCCATCAGACAAGCAATTTTTATCAAAAGGAGTTTCTGTGGATGCTATGGTGGTAGCTGCCGCCACAAAGAAGGAACTGGCTGATCCTTCAGTGCCTGTCCATCCACCTAACAAGGAATCTAGGTCCATGGATAGGTGCGGAAGCGGATGTTCTCCTCAGCGATAGTTACCATGCGTCGGCTGAATTACCTGTGCCATTTCACTCGTCTTCAAAGGGACTTGGTCAAGGAAGCGAGTGAAATGTTGAAGGACCCTACAGCTGCGGGTTTCCAAGAGAAAATGAACACGCAGCTGGCTATCCTTAATTCCATTTCCAACTCCTCCATGCCTCCTCTCTTATGCGGCCGATGGAGCGAGCAGAGCCGCAGGAACAGGGGTAGCCTTACGTAGGCACGCCTGGATGCGGCTATGCAACTTTCGGAACTTTTAAAGACGTCTTTCACGAACTCCCCTTTTGATGGACCATCTCTTTTTGGTCCTCAAGTGAAAGAAACCCTGACTAGGTGCGAGACTGATGGCAAGACCCTTTCTGCCGCCGGAGTCCGTTTTCGACTCCTTCTAGGCCTTACCCCAAAGGCCAGAAGGGTGGAAAGATGTGGTTCCGTAAACAATCTCAAGGGACTTCGCCTGACGACAGAGTCGTTTTCCTACCAGAGGCAGAGGTGGGAATAACAATGGTAGACGCCGCCCTAGGGGCAGGGGGGGTCCGCAGAACCAGGGCAATCGGGAAGCCTTTCCTGACAAGCCCTTTCAGCATCCCTGAGGTGTTGCCCGACTGCCCATCTTCGGAGGCAGTCGGGGAAGATTGTCACTGTACCCAGAAGCCTGGCTATCCCTGACTCAAGACAAATGGGTACAGTCCATCATTTCGAAGGCTATTCTATCCCCTTTCTTCGTTTTCCAAATCAGTCAAAAATCCCTTCCAGATGTTCCACCGCTCAAAGGGATATAGCAGCTTTGGAAATTTCAAAACTGCTTGCAAAAGAGCAATTCAGCCAGTGCCAGCAGACCAACAAGGATCCGGAATCTACTCAAGGTTCTTTTTAGTTCCAAAGAAAACAGGGGACTGGAGACCAATTTTGGATCTCAGTATCTTGAACAGATCAGTCAAGAAAACAAGATTTCGGATGGTCACGCTGCAATCCATTCTTCCCTATTGGGAAAAGGAAACTGGATGTGCTCTATAGACCTTCAGGATGCGTACTATCACATAAAAATAAACAGACGCTCCAGAAGATTCCTCCGCTTCAGGCTGGGAACCAGTCATTTTCAATTCAGGGCCCTGCCCTTTGGTCTCACCACTGCCCCGGTGTTTACCAAATGCATGGCAGTGGTAGCTTCTCACCTGAGACGACAAGGATTCCAGGTGTTTCCATATTTGGACGACTGGCTTCTCACAGCTCCCACCAAGCATCTCCTTCTGATGGCCAGAGATTATACTTTTCGCGTTTGTCAAAACTGGGTATTTCAATAAATTGCGAAAAGTCTGTTTTGTCGCCTTGTCGTACTATTACCTACATAGGCGCAAATTTAGATACTATAAACATGTCTGCAACGCTAACGAACCAAAGGATATCAGACATTCACAAATTGGTGTCACTTCTTCTCAACAACAACAGAGCCAAAGCCAGGTTAGTTCTAAAGGTGTTGGGAATCATGGCAGCGCCATACCTCTCCTCCCATTGGCCAGATACCACATGCGGATCCTTCAGTGGATGCTTTTTTCTCAATGGTCATACCAGGAACTTCCAATGTCTCACACCATTATGATCACGCAAGCGTGCAAAAGCATCTCATGTGGTGGATGTCTTCCCCAGCTCCTGTCGGAAGACCATTTGTTCCACCTCCTCCGGTTGCTACTCTGACAACGGATGCCTCCCTGATCGGGTGGGGGCATTATCAGGGCAGGACAGTCCAGGGCACATGGCAACCAAACGAATGCCACTTGCACATAAATGTTCTGGAGATGAGAGCAGTGCTTTTAGCGTTGCAAGCCCTTCAAGACTCTCTTCCCTTGGGAACGATTGCAATCCAGACAGACAATATGTCTGTAGTGTGGTACATCAACAAACAAGGCAGAACCAGATCATACCCCCTGTGTCGAGAAGCACTCAGACTGTGGCAATGGGCGATTTCTTCTCAGCGTTTTCTGATAGCAACGCACATCCCCGGGAAGTCCAATCACATTGCGGACAAGTTGAGCAGAGCTATACTCATGCCTCACGAGTGGTCTCTGAAAGACTCTGTAGTGAGAGAGATATTTCTCAAGTGGGGTCAGCCTTGCTGCGATCTTTTTGCTACTCCCCAAAACAGCAAGTGCAGAGAATACTTCACTCTATTCCCTTTACCAGGCCAACCCAGCAGAGACGCTCTAGTCCAAGTTTGGCCCCGGGGACTTCTGTATGCATTTCCTCCTTTCCCACTGATCTCTCAAGTAATACAGAAAGCTATCGTTCAGAAGGCCTCATTGATCCTCATTGCTCCTTACTGGCCTCGACAAGTGTGGTTCCCCTTTCTACATCGATTTCTTTTGGAGCGACCGTGGAATCTGGACCTAGTTCCAGATCTTTTGATCCATCAGTCGGGTCAGTTTCATCGCTCCCTCCCCTCTCTGAACCTCACTGCTTGGTTCCTCCAGTTCCAACCGTAGCCAGGCTTCCTCATTTATCTCACTCTGTTAGAGATATATTGATAGCTTCCCATAAATCTTCCACTCGAAAGATTTATTTGAGTAAGTGGAAACGCTTCTCATATTGGGCACAAGGAAAGGACATAGATCCTTTCACCGCTTCCATCCAACTAGTCCTTGATTTTCTAGCTGAACTCTTCCATGCAGGTTCATCTCCATCTACTCTTAAGGTTCAATTGGCAGCTATTTCTAATTTCCATGTGGGTATCTCCGAATCTGCCCTAATGTCCCACAAACTTTGCAAAGCCTTTTTGAAAGGAGTTTTTCTTCTCAGACCTCCTATAAGAAATCCTCCTTCTCCTTGGGACCTAAATTTAGTTCTTGCTTCTTTGATTCTTTCCCCTTTCGAACCGGCAGCTTCATGTTCCTTGAAATTATTATCATGGAAAACTCTCTTTCTGGTGGCTATCACATCAGCTAGAAGAATTTCAGAACTTCAAGCACTCAGTTGTCGTTCTCCTTATCTTTTGTTCCATAAGGACAGAGTTTCCTTACGAACTAACCCGTCCTTTTTGCCTAAGGTGGTTTCAACATCAAATCTAAACCAAAGCATTGACCTCCCTGTCTTTTTCCCAGAGTATTCAAATAGGTCTGAACAAAAATTACACTGCCTGGATGTTCATCGTCAATTAAGGTACTACTTGGACAGGACGAAACAATTCAGAAAATCTGATCAGCTGTTTGTCTCCTATGCGGAAAGCAGAAAAGGACTTCCAGTTTCAAAGGTATCATTATCCAGATGGCTAACGTCTCTGATTACCCTTGTTTATGAGATTAGACACCAAAACTGCCTAATAAACCTAAAGCCCATTCCACCAGAGCTTTGGCTACTTCTTTAGCCTTCCAAGACAGACTGCCTATTGACACCATTTGTGCAGCGGCTACTTGGGCTACTCCTCACACTTTTATTTCCCATTATAAGTTGGATTTAGCTTCTAGGCATAGAGCTAATTTTGGTTCCACTGTTCTCAGGAGTCTGTTCCGTTAGGCCACCCAGGACAAGGTGCTAGGGACGCGGTCCCATCCAGCAAGAATGAAGGCGAGATAGACAACTTAACATATAGAAGTTATGTTCTTACCATAACGTTCCATGTTAGTTGTCTTCTTCTCGCCTTCTTCTTGCGTCCCACCCTCCTTCCCCCTGGCCTGGACAGACCTAGAGGAGTTGTGATCGTGACCTCTCTTTCTACCACCTCTTTCTTAGTCATATGCTATTGTGCATATTTCTTATTTCAGGATGTAGGTCTCCCTTTTTCTTCCTGCTGTTAGAGGTGGATTCTATTTACAGTTATACTGTTATTGATATAAGCTGGGTTAGCTTACAAACGAGATCTGAGGTAACTCTCGCCTAGCATTGTGGGATATAAGGGGAGCCTCGAGCCGGTGGAACCAACTCTCGAGCTTTTAGAGTGGCCGAGTCGGAGCCGAGGTCGGCTCCGAACCCATCCAGCAAGAAGAAGGCGAGAAGAAGACAACTAACATGGAACGTTATGGTAAGAACATAACTTCTATTTATGTAAACACGTGTGTGTGTGTGTGTGTGTGTGTGTGTGTGTGTGTGTGTGTGTGTGTATACATGCCAGATACATGGTAATGAGCCTTAATGAGGCATTTTTTTTATGTCGACTTACTTTGTTTCCGATTTGAAGATTCTATCACGCTATTTGACCAACCTGGATTGACCATTTAAAGGGGGTGGAGAGAAGCTCTCTAAGTCTCAGTCTCAGTGTATTTTAGAGAAAGAAATATGTGAAGTCCAGTTATCAGGAGTATTAGAGAGATTCATTTGGTTACACAATGAGAAAATAAACAGGCACTTGTGTTGTTATGAAGTACACTGTTGCAAGCATGCATGCTCCCAATCATTAAGAAGGTGTTAAAATAATGTGCTTTGCATAGAAACATACAACTGACATTTTATTTTTTTAACAGGATAATTACAGAAAACTGGCATTTGCTTTGTCTGTAATTTGAAGCGTTAATGTACTAACTTCTTTTAAAATCTTTCTGTACATAGTAAAAGCAGCAGTAAATGAAATATAATCATGTAAAATATTAATAGTTGTAACAGAATTTAAAACAAGTACTGTAAAACTATTTTTGAAACGTGAACATCGGTACTGATAAGGTTGTTGATTCATGCAGACAAGTGATTTTCTTGTAACATTAAAGTTCTTTTTATTTGGTCTCCTACATTATTCATTTAGCTGACACATTATTGCCATGTAGAGCGAGTCAATTAACTCATTATTACTTAATTGTTTTTTTTTAAACTGGAGATCTATTTTTATAGGTGCTGTATAAATGAAATCAGTGTTAGTTTGCTCTCAGATTAGAATAACCTGAGAGAAAAATTGTGATTTCATGACTGAGTTGCGTAATCACTTGTAACTATGGTAACTGCTGGGCTAACTGTGATACTGTGAGCTACTACTCATTATTTAATTTGCTTCTTTCAGATGGAATGAAAAAAGAAGGTTGGTCGTGGCCATCCTACTTAGAAGAACAGAAGGCTGTTACTGCCCCTTTAAAGCTTTTTCATGAGGTGATTCTCTCTTTAAAATTATTTATTTTGTAGTCACTTCCCATCTCTGTCAACTCAGTTGATTCGACTTGATGACCACCATTACAGCTGACACCAGCCCACATCCTCATGCCCCCCTGGATAGCTGAGCTGCCCTTTTCACCCTCTCTGTGCTGTCCTTTTATGTTGGCGTTCACTTGTTCAGTGTGACAGCCCAACAGCTGTAGAATAGTTTTGCTCTGTTTTGACCTAATAGAAAACTACTACATGTAATACCATAGAACATGTATACTTCAGATGTCTTTCTATATCACTGTTGTAGTATTCTTTACTATAGGAATCTCCCCTCTAGGATAGCCCGGCATTCGGCCAGTGTACCAAAGCCTTAGGATTTTGTATGTGCCGTATGTCACATGTATGCTTTCCACACAGGCTGTAGGGCATAAAGATCATGTGTGGATGCAGTTACCCAGATCTTCTTTGCTGCCAGTTCGAACATCATTGTCAGTCGTCAGTCTGAATGCCTTGTTGCTGTGCTCCATACCTAACCATCAGATAAGTGCCCCGTTGGGTTTGTTATTTCTTTCTTTTGGTCTTGTATTTTATTTTGATTACCTAGAGTTCATCTCATCCAAGATGGGAAAATTTCTGTGTGTGAGGCAGATTCCCCATAAGGATCATCATGAGCAGTGTCTGTTTTGTTTGGTTGCATCCCAAGACCATACCTCTTGTAGTATCTGTAAGGCATTGGTGCCTAAAACACTCGGAAGCTATTTGTCTTCCCTGGCCATTTATCTTGCAAATCAATGGCTTAAACAGTTGGCCCAGGGCAGCATGGCAGAATCCCTTATCCCTGAGTTACTCCCGCTAGGTAAGAAGAAGTCCAAGAAGTCTCGGCTGGATTCTTTAGCTGTCCAGCCTCCACCAGATGTCACTGTAGAAGTGGGTGATAGCTCTGTAGGCCGTCTGGTGTCTACACCAGATTCCTGTGCCATGACCCCATTGGAAACTGGCATGGATTCATCTTTTTTGCACATCCTCCAAGGCTTTGCAGGCATCTGCTCTGGGTGTCAAGAGGGAACCATGACTGATCATCTCAGAGGGTCCTAGAACGAGTCCACATAAGTTCTGGGTGCTCTTACTGAATCTTGCCAGGGGTCGGAACCTCCATATTTGTTAAGGGTGATGTCCCTTCCAAGAAAAGACAAAAGGCAAAGCAAGTTTCAGTCAGTCCTAAGGATCCTCAAAGAGAATGGCAAGAGTTTACTCAGGGCTTGTTTTCTGCCTTGATAGCCCTGAAGCCTCCTCAAGTAGTTTTACTGCCTGCTCCAACTTGCACCTCTACCCCTTCCAAACAGCCTGGGGAATGGGATTCCTCAGATAAGGATTCTGAGTCTGATGAGGGGTCCTTGTCCTATTCCTCACAGATGCCTTCATCTTTGGCTCATGGTTCTGATGAGGAGTCTATTAGCCCTGAGTCTCTTTTTGAGGAACTGTCCTTTGGTGAGATTCTTCTCAAGTTTCTGATATGAGTTGCTTCATATGGATTCTCGTAAACCCTTTGCAGTTTCTTCTGTGTTGGCTGCCTTGTTAGACACTTTCATTGCTGCTTCCAAGTCTCCCGACTCTCAGCCTTCTGCTCCTAAGAAGCCTGATAGGTTCTGTAAGGTCCCTACGAATTGTCAGTTTTTATTTAAGTATCTTTCTACTGATCTTGCTGGGGTGTCAGTCTCTTCTGACAAACTTTACAAGCTCTTGCCTCTTCTAAACTTTTGCCTTCTGATATGGATAGTAGAGCAGTGGAAAGGATTGGTAAGAAGGTTTACACTCCTTCTACTTTGGCCTTTAGGGCTATTAGTTACCAAACCCACATAACCAGATATGCTCTGGCCTTGATTGCTCAGGCTTGTCAAGTTATTTCTGACCTCCCTGAGTCTGAAGACAAATCTTCTGCCTTATCTGTTTTAGGTTCTACTTCTCAAGTGGCTTGACATTCCATCAAGTGTAGCTATGACGCTGCTGATGCCTTTTCCAGGGATGCTACTTACAGGTCTGTCATGAGGCATTATTCTTGGCTTCGTCTCCAATCTTTGTCTGAGGACATTAAGGCCAAGTTGCTGGATTTTCTTTTGGATAATAAACATCTTTTTGGGACTGCCGCTGTTAACATGTTTAAATCTCTTCAAGAGAAAGGCAAAGCTTTGCAGGACCTTAAACATATTTTTGTCTTTCCTATCCATAAATTATAATTATCCTTTTAGATCTCTTTTTGTCCACAGATAGCCCCGCCAGATCTCCAAGGGCAGGAAGGGTGGTAGGCAAGCCTCCTCTGCTAAGGCTTCTCAAACTTTTGTGGCCCAGAAGCCTAATTTATCTGATAAGCCTGCTTCTCTTTGGCAGCTTGTCTCCCCACTCTTTGACTAGGCTCCTTTGTCCCTTTGCCTTTCCCTTTCCGTTTGTCTTCCAGATTGGCTTTTCATCACTTCAGACTCTTGGGTTCTTTCTATAATCCTTCAGGGTTACTTCATGGTATAGAAGTCTCTCCCTCCTTTTTCAGGGATTCCTCAACCTCTTGTAGAGCAGCTTCATTTCCAAGAGGTCCTAGGGTCCCTGGTGAACCAAGGAACCATTCAGCCTGTTTCCCCTTCTCAAGGGTTTTTATTCCAGGATGTTCCTGGTTCCTCGAAAGGAGGGTATTTGGAGACCTATTCTGGATCTCTCCCTGCTCAACACATTTCTCAAGGTCCTCTCTTTTTGGATGCTTACTCTTCAAACCCTGTTTCCTCTTTTACTGCTCCAGGCTTTTCTGGTCGCTTTGGATTTGAAGGACGCTTACCTTTGTATTCCTATTCACCGTCATTTTATGAAGCTTTTACATTTCTCTGTTTCTTTCTCTCATTTTCAGTTCTCTGCTCTGCCCTTTGGACCTCTCAACTGCCTCAAGGGTATTCACAAAAAGCCTAGTTCCTGTGATTACTTTATGCAGGCTCCAAGGCATTCAGATTTTTCCTTATCTAGATGACCTGTTGCTTCAGGCACCTTATCCTAGTTGCCTGTTACAGGATCTGGAGTCTATCATCTCTTTTCTTCAAAGACTGGAGTTAACTATCAATTTCCAAAAATCCATCCTGACTCCCTCTCCAGGTCATGTGTATCTGGGATGCAGGATACAGACATTGCCAATGTTAGCTTCTCTTCCACCTCCAAAGGTTTTGTCATTGACAGCCACCTTTAACTCCCTTCTTCCTCTGACTGCCATTCCAGCCAGAGAGTTTCTTTAGGCAGTGGAATTCATGCCCTGTTCTGTTCAAATGGTCCCTCTTGCCAGACTGCATATGCGGATGCTTCAGTGGTACCTCAAGTCAGTTTGGCTGTAGCACTGCCGTCCTCTGGATTTGAGTGTACATCTCCTTCCTTGTCTAAAAATGGAATTCAGTTTGCTAGTGACAGGGTCTTGCATACCTTGGATTTGCACAGGAAGCTGAGGTACTATTTGGATAATACTAAGGCCATTCATAATTCTGACCAGGTTTTTGTTTCTTTTCATCCCAGGACATTAGGGTTGGCTGTTTCTAAGCAAACCATATCCTCCTGAATATCTAAAACCTTTTATTTCTGTTACTTTTTTCATGGTAAATCTTTTGTCTACTTCTGTTAGGGCTCATTCCACTAAGGCTGTTGTCTGTTCTGGTGCTTTCTTCAAGGGGATAGACACTAATTCCATCCTTAAAGCTGCTACTAGGGCCAGAACAGGTTTTGGATATGGGCTCTAGGGCCAGAGCAGGTTTTGCTAGAGCCATTTTTTATGGGTTTGTTGAGGGCTCTTTCTCAGCCTTCCATCTCCCATTCTGTTTCTTGAGCTTTTTTACTCTCCCTGTAGTAAAGAATACTGCAGTAGTAGTATAGAAGAACATAATACAGTTGTGTACAATTTTACCACAATAGTAGATGTCCTTGTCTTCACTGTTGGAATATTCGCTCTCTCCTTCCAACCCTCTCTTGTTTGTTTTGGATTCCCTTCTGGTTGAGGGGGCTCCTCTTTTCTTCTACATTTTCTCCTTCTAAATGTGAACAGACTTCTTTATCTTATGGAAACTGTTCTCTAGTGGGGCAATTCAGTTCTGGGTAACTGTGTCCGTATATCACCTTTATGTCCTACATCCTTTGTAGGGAGTATACATCTGATGTATGGTGCATACAGTATTGTAAGGCTTTGGTATATAGGCCGGATGCCTGGTTGTCCTAAGCAGGAGATCCATATAGTAAAGAATATTGCAGCAGTGAAGAGAAAGACATCTACTGTTATGGTAAGATTTTACACAACTGTACTTTGTGTGTAGTATGTTGTGGCATGCACTGTACTTTTGCTGAATGAGTGTCTGTCATTACTCAAAATAGAATTTTGTTTTTTTTTCTTATTAGTTATTTGGTTAAACAAAGCACAAAGAAGGGTGCCTTGATAACTAATACAAATCTGTTGGTAGGGTATGATTTGTGAGGTGGGATGATGAAAGTTTTTGCCATATTATCAGAGAGGAGCTGTCTGTTGTAAGATTTTATATTTGACAAGTGTATATTAAAATTAATTTAAGGCCATTTTACTCTTGTATCATCTGTTTTAAGCATAATGCAAGTATATAACTGAGTCCTTAAGCTATATTCTGGTAATGATATATGCTGTACACTCCCCACTCAGAGATAATCCTATACTTTTGTTACCACCTTAAACTACCCAGCCATATCTCTTAGGTTTACCTGATTTTCAGGGAATCCCCAATTCTAGCTTAACACTTTGATCTGTCACTTCTAAAATGTGTGATTCTCTGAGATATGGTGGTGTGTTACAAGTCAGCAAATAATGGCAATCGTGAGAGTCAGAGACTTCTTTTACTTCAGGAATGAGATGTTAAACTGAGGTCCCATCTGCTTGAGGTAGTAGCTCATGTGGATGTAAAAGATCTCACAGCATGTATGAAAAGATTAGGGGGCGTCTTTAATTATATACGAAAAAGCATACTTTTGCATATTTATAAATATACAAAGTAAATGTGTACAATAAGGATTTTGTATTACAAACATAGAAATCTACATCTGTGAATTTTCAAAAATACATTCCAGTTTATAAAATTAAAACAGTCATGAAAAAAAGAACAATAATAAACAATTCATCCCCCAACTCTTTTGTCCATAATTAAATTTTTAATCTACCTAAACCTTTAAACCTTCAGTCAAGCAACACACCTTATTATTTAATACTTGCTAACCATAAGAACCAAATAGCGGAGAAAATTAGTCTATTTTCTCAAGATGTGAATCCCATGGAGTCGTACAGTCTCCAAATCTTGTAATAGGCATTGATGCATTTTTTTATTTCCTCGAATTGGAATTCATTGTATTACATACCCCAAAAGTGTTGAACTCATTCTAAGAAAATATGTTCATCACCTTCTTGTACATTACATCCTTGCCTGCAATACCTCCTTTCTGCAAACGTTTTATACCTCATATGTTGTTTAATGGATAATTTTAGTAAGGGTAGCCACCACAAAAAGTCAGACTATTCTGTTAGTTTCTCTTTCCTGATTCTTCTGTTTTTAATTTCCTCTCTTTCTTGTTTATTTCTGTTAACATACTTGATAATAGAAAAGTTCCATAATACTTGTATAGCACAGTTAACTGTCAACCACCAAGCCATGTAAACTTACTTTCCACTGATGCACCCTACTCTGAAATTCTTTCATTTCTATTTCCACATCAGATCTTACCCACTTTCCTTTTCATAACTATCCCCAAATGTCTTTTAAATAAAAAATATTCATCAAATTTTTGTTCCTATTGTTAAATGTTTTGTAACATATAATACATGTGTAATGATACTAGATAGAATCCTGAATTTATTAAATGTAATCCCTCTTTTTGTTACTTCGTTCTAAACAATATTTCTTTTGATGGGATTTAATTAGTACCCCCCGCCAAAAAAATGTGCAATATTTATTTTTCCCCTTCCTTTTCCTTAGGTAAAAGAAAAATACCAGCTACATAACTTGCTAGTCCAATAAGTGTCCCATTTATTGAATGTTGAAGGTTTTCCAAAAGCTATGTCCTTCTTTTTTGAAATCACACTTTTCCATTGTTTCTGAACACTTTCTTTCCAACCAAACATTAAGGCTTAAAGGTTTTATTTCTAATACAGTAGATTCTATACCTGGTGTCCCAAAATCTGTCCTTCCCTATCCCTTTATATTTTTCCTTATTTATTTGTAATCCTATATTCCCTAAAGTCCATACAATTCCCATGAGTATGCCAATAATTATTTATTGTGAGAAACTATCATTAAATCATTAACATAAACTAAAGATTGTGAAATTTCTGCTTCCTTAACCATAGGATCATAGGATCATAGGAAGTTACTAGGCTATTGGCCCTGAGGCCTTTAAAAGCCTAGCCAAGAATTTAGCCCATGCTCTGACAAGTCAGCACCCAATGCCTCTGTCAAGCAGGGACAAAGGTGGAATCCCAGGGGTGTATTTTCTCTTCCCCATCCAGTTATCCAGGTTGCACTTAAAAAGGGTTAATGATGTACTGTGCTTGACATGGAGCAGGAGTCTATTCCACAGAAGGGGGAGTCTCTGGGACACAAATCTGTCCCGCCAACAAGTCCTATTGATGTTACAGACCAGGTTGAGGTCACCCATGTGGGATCTGATGTTATCTAGTCATCATTCCTCACGTTAGGGTCTTGGATCCGATATCGGATCCGAGCCGGCATACTTAGAACACAGCTTAGCTCAAGCTCCTCCCTTCCCATAATGCACTGCTGCTGTACACTCCCTCAGATCTCGTTTGTCACTCAGTCAGTCAGACGCAGATTGCTCAGCTCCTCTTAGTGTAAAAGTGTCTATTTTGTAAGGTTTCTTAAATTTCAGTGTTTTTTCTGAGTTGTAGAGTTAGTAGATAGTTATCCCTTCTTAGATATCCCCTCCCGGTCGATTCTCACCTTTTTCTTTTTGTCCTTTTCCTGAGGTTTTGTATCTCGGCCTATTTACTGTGGTGTGTAAGTAGTGATTAAGTTCGATTTTAAGATGTTCTTCGTGCTTCTTGAGAGTTTTAGACGGTCTTATCAGGTTTTGGAACTTTGGCTTGTTTTTTTTTTACTTTGGTGAGGTTGTTTCCTGGTTCAGTTATGTCAGATAAACCTTTGGGGTTTAAAAGGTGCTCCCCATGTGGGAGGAAAATGCCTATTTCTAACTCACACGAGGAGTGCCTCTACTGACTCAGTGGCAACCACCTCGAGGTGGAATGCTGCATTTGTGCCGCTTTCAACCCGAGGGCTTTGGTCGACCATCCCAACAAGCTCCTTATTAAAGGGTTGGTCAAAGGAGGCCCCTTGGTCACTAGTTCCCCAGCCAAGGCGGGCTCTTCTGGGTCTAGAAAGAAGCTTTCCATGGAGGAGGCCCCGACCAAACGTCCCAGGCTGTCAGATCCTAGGTCTTTGGATCTGGCTCCAGCCAGGGCAGTTTCAGATCCGAGATCTTTGGTTCCCAGATCGTCCAAGGAGTCCACTCCTGGATCCAAGGGTTTGGACCCAAAGCTCTCGGATCCGGTACCTTTGGTTTCCTCTCCTGGATCCAAAGATTTCGACTCCAGACCTTCGGATCAGAGGGTAGGCACTGTACCTATGGATCCGAGAGATTTGAGAAGTGTTATTTTGGATCCTTCGCTGAGTTCGGTTCCAATTCGGTCAGATCTGAGAGTCGTGCTAGAGCCGATTGTAGTGGAGGATCTCCCTTTGGATCCATTGTCTTCAGAGCAGGTTTTGTCTTCTCCGTGTAGTTCTCATTCTAGGGAACGCAAGAGACGACATTCGGGCAACAGGCGTGACTCTTCCAGCAAGTCCTCAATATCCTCTTGATCTTCCAGTAGTGCCCTCCCT
Source organism: Protopterus annectens (assembly GCF_019279795.1). Classification (NCBI taxonomy): domain Eukaryota; kingdom Metazoa; phylum Chordata; order Ceratodontiformes; family Protopteridae; genus Protopterus; species Protopterus annectens. The sequence continues at coordinate 1,092,879,649 of NC_056746.1, read as the reverse complement.
ATGGATATGGACAGCATGATGTGGGCCTTTCTAAAAGCTCAGATGGAGTTGGGGCTTCTGGCTTCCCCAGCCCACAGGTCGGGAATCTAGTCTCCCACTCCCCTTCTATTGCTCCTCATTCGACCAGTGGCTTGGATTCTCAGGGATTGTTGAGCGGAGTGGAGGCTAGGGGAGCTCTGGGGCCTAGTTTGGGCTCTTCCCTGATGAGATCAGTGGTTGGTACTGTTTCTGTTCCCCCCAGAACACACCATCCGGCTGGTCTGGACTGTCAAGCCAGGGTCTATGGGGTTGGATTCGGGCCCGGGCTTTTCAGACCGGTCTCTTCCGCTGGGCGCCTCGGCTTTCAACAGCTTCAGTCCGGTGCCGTCTGGTGGAGTGGCAGGCCGGGGGGGGGGGTCCACCTTCTCTTCTGCTAAAGTTGTATCGGCAGGAGCGGGGGGATGGAACCTCCTCTAGTCCTTCCACTTTCCGGGCAGCCAAAAGATCTTTCTCTGCTATCAGAGCTGCTTCTCCCATGCACAGTCATCCTACCCAGCCCCTGTATCTGAGCAGCTTGTGTCATCCTACTTCCGGTCAGCTCGTCTGACTTAGCCTGCATAGGGATGACTTCCGCAGGGGTCCCCTCCTCTACTGAGTCTTCCCTGCAACCCCCAGTGGAGGAAGTTCCCAGGAAGAGGGCATGTAAGAGGAGACATCTTGACTCCCCTATGGAGTCCCTTACCGAGGAAACGGATGCTGAGGAAGGGGATGGGTCCCCGAGTTCACCGCCGGAGGAGGTCTCCTTTGGAGGCATACTCGAGATCCTCAAGGCCAAAGGCAGTTGGTCTACCCAAACTCCGTCCTCGGAGGAAGTTGTATTTCTGGAGGCTTTTGGTATGGGCCCATCTACCTCTTGGTTGTCCCCCCCCCCCGCTGATCCTCTCATTGATCTTGTGGCCAGCAGGGCTTGGAAGGAGCCAGACACCATGGATCCAGTGCCTAAGAAAGTGGACAAATTTCTGATCCCTTTATCAGATAGAACCTTTTGGTCCAAAGCGGTCCCGGTTGATGCTGTTGTGGTGGCCGCTGCCACCAAAATGGAATTAACAGAGCAGAGTTCTTCTGTCCATCCTCCCAATCAAGGGCTATGGACAGATTTGGAAAGCGGGTGTTCACCTTGGCTGCTTTTAGCCTGTGAGCATTTAATTATCTTGCACATTTCACCCGTCTCCAGAGGGATTTGATAAAGGAACTATTTACTTCCCTCTTTGGGTCCATGTCTGAGGAGGAATTCATGGTATTTTGGAGGGAGTAGGAAGGAGCTTGAGCTAAGCTGTGTTCTGAGTATGCCGGCTCGGATCCGATATCGGATCCAAGACCCTAACATGATGAATGGTGACTACAGATAACACAGATGCCAAATTATGGTAAGTGCATGACTATAATTACTCTAGTGGAGCTTGATTTGTGGATATGCAGCAGTCCCATCAAGGCGGGGTCTGAGATTACTTTGTATGCCAGGCAGAGGTCACCTCTGAGGAATCTGTAGGAAACTGAGTAGAGGGACAGGGCCTTTAGCCTGTCTGTATAGGGTAGATGTTTGAGGCCCTTGATTCTCCTGGTGAAGAACCTCTGTGGTCTCTCCAGCTGCTGTATGTGCTTTGTGGGGTACATTCCAAAATAGGCATTGTACTCAATAATGGGTCTTATAAGGGAAGACTACAGGGATGTTATGACCACCTTGTCCCTGGATGAAATACCCATACTAATGAGGTGGGCCATCTAGGATGCTTTCCATACAACAGAGGCAATATGGTGGTCAAAAGTCAGTTTGCTATCAACCTGGGTGCCCAAGTCCCTTATGACTGAGTGCGTGCTTAGGACCTTGTTATTAATGTGATAATTTGTGGGGACATCACTCTCCCCCAATGGGGATGATGATGCATTTTTTGGCATTCAGTTTGAGGCCATGTTTCTGGCACCAGTCATTTGTTTGGGTGAGATCCTCTTGGAGGATGTCCACATCACTAGGGGAAATGATGACAGCACCCAGCTTGCAATCATCTGCAAACTTGATCAGCCATAGCCCACTGGTTTTGCCCTACACCTCAGAAAAGTTATCCCAAATAACAAAGGCCCCAAGACCAATCCTTGGTGTACACAACTCGTTATGGGTTGACTTCTTGAGGTGGCTTCCCCAATTTTAGGTAGGTTCTATTAGTAAGCCAGTTTGCTACCTTTCTGGTAACTTATGGATTGATGCCTAGTTGAGACAGTTTATATATAACATCCAAGTGGGGAGTAGTATTGAAGGCTTTGGCCAGGTCAAGGTAGGTGGTATGCACTGTTCTACCCTCGTCCATGGCTTTGGTGACTGTCTCAAAGAAGTCGACCAAATTTAACAGGCATAACCTCCCCTTGACAAAACCAAACTGTGTGGGACCGATTGTTTGGAGGGTGCCAATGTCCTTGTTAATGATAATTAATAATCTGCTCCATGGCCTTGCAGATCAAGCTAGTTATGTTTATGGAGCACAACCACAGCAACAACCACCACAATGTTTATTATAAGACCACTGGATCCAAAATAATGAATAAAATCACTGTTTAAATAAAACATCTTTAATCACAAAACCGTTCTAGCTCCTTGGTGCAAACACCTTTACAGAACACAACATCTTGGAAAAAAACTTTCCTTAAATACAAAAATCCATTTTCAATTAACCACTTAAACAATTAAACAATTAAAACATCCTTGTCTTAATGTAAACATCTCCAATTCACCTCATTGTTAAGCCCCATAGGAGCCAATCTATTATATTTCAGTATGTAGATAGATTCTTTGTACAAAAGTTTATTCTTCAATACTAAATCGTTGTCATATTTTACATTAATCTGCTCCAAAACCACTCCTTGTAACAGTGAATGGTCACTTGCATGTACTTCTTTAAAGTGTGCAGAGATAACTTTTTTCCTCCTTTCTAGTCTTAATGTCTCTTATGATTTGTGTCTTTCGGCTTTTCCCGGTTAGGGGTCGCAACAGCGGAACTCCGGTCCGCTAATGATTGGCAGTAGAGTTTTACGTGCTGGCTTGCCAGGCCTAACGCACAACCTTCAACGAAGGAACGCCCATTCACGCATGTCGTCACACAGAAGATGCTCTAACTGAGAATCGAACGGGCAATGTCTGACTGTGAGGCGACAACGCTACCGCAGCACCACCACCGCAGTAGTCTTAATGTCTCTTATATGTTCTAAAAATCGGATTTGAAACATTCTTTTTGTTTCCCCAATGTAATATAAATTACATGGACATCTAAGTGCATAAATTACACCTATGCTGTTACAAGAAAACACATCCCTACATGTATACTTAACACCATTAATACCTTCAAAGTTAATAAGGATCTGTGTACATACTGAACACTTACCACATGGGTAAGTTCCAGGACTCCAGTTGTCTAATATTCATAGATGGAAATACAAATTTTCCATGTACCAGCATATCTCGTAAACTTCTACCCCTTGTATAAGAAATCATTAACTGTCCTCCCCTCGTCCATGGCTTTGGTGACTGTCTCAAAGAAGTCGACCACATTTAACAGGCATAACCTCCCCTTGACAAAACCAAACTGTGTGGGACTGAGTGTTTGGAGGTTACCAATGTCTTTGTTAATGATAATTAATAATCTGCTCCATGGCATTGCAGATCAGGCTAGTTATGCTGATGTGTCTATAATTTCCTGGATCGGTGGATACTCCACTTTTGTGCAAAGGGATGACAGTGGATGTCCTCCACCCAGCTGGGATATAGCCAGTTCTCAGGCTTTGGTTGAATAGGGTGCTTAATGGTGCTGCAAGTTCCTGCCTGAGTTCATGTAGAATGCAGCCTGGGATGTTATTAGGTCCCATGGAGGCTGTATTTTTTGCCTTTGAGAGGGCAGTGATGACTTGCTCCTTAGAGAATAGGGGCATGGAGCAGGTGCTGGGGACATCCTGATTTACTGAATGGGGGGACAGAGGGGTGAAGTTTTCATTTAACCTGTCTGTCAGCAGGTTGGCTATATCTATGGTGTTTGTGTATGTGGTGTCCTTGATCATCAGTTCTGAGCAGATCTGGGTGTTTCCCCTGAGATTGCAGACATATGTGAAGAAAGCCTTGTGATTGTCTTTAGTAGTTGTGGCCAGTTTGGACTCGAAGTTTGCTTTGGAGTATTTCACTAGTGCTCTTATTTGCTTGTTTAAGCTATGGAGAGATTGCTTTCAAGTAAGCACCTGCTCCTTCTTGGTTATCGACAGCAATTTTTTTCCTTTTATTATAGAATTTATTTATTGCAGATGTCTACCAGACAGGTTCACTCTTCATTGAGGAGGAAGATTTTGTTCTGTCAGGTATTCCTGATTCCATGCAGCTATATAAATGCTCGTATAGTGCTCTAGTGTAGGTTTGTATATATGTGCCAGTTCGTATGGATTGGGAGGGGGCTGTGAAGCTGTTTATACCTCCCCCTCTGGAGGTTATAACCAACTTTGGAGAAGTTTCTTTGTTTGAACCTAGCTGGGGGGGGGGGGGTCGGGAGAGAGAAGATGACATCGAAAGTGACCGCTTTGTGGTCAGATATTACCAGAGGGGATGACAATGTAGGGATGCTGCAATAATTTTTTGAACACTACATCTGTCTTTTCTAAATGCCAGTAGCTTAAATCTTCTCTGTCCTTGCATGAATAACTTCTCCGTATTTTTTTTTGCAATAATCATAATATTTTGTTTTACTAGCCCAGTGTGATCAAACAAACTATAAATAATATTTTTCACTTGTACACCTGTATACTTTTTTTAACCCATCCACCTGGAAAAGAAGCTCCTCTTCTTTTATTCCTTTTCAAAATGTTGAGGTCTGTACAGTAACATCTGTACACTTTGTTTATTTTTTCATATTTTCTCTCTCTCACCTTAGACAATCTTGGCTGCATGCCTTTACTGAATATTCATATTTCTGACGTAACAATCTATAAAAATACTTCTCCCTTAGATATCATTCCTTTTCATATAATGTATATTCTTTTTTATATTTCTCTTTAAATCCTATATACGAGTCAGTAATGGAAACATAAAAATCTTTAATTTGAATCATCTTTCCATAATATTTTCACCAATTTCCGCCAGTTTTCTTCCTCCGCCCATTTAGCTGTTATTTTTAAGCCTTTTCCTACTGTAAGACTGTCTTTCTTCTTCATCACCAAGCACTCCCCATGTAGAACAATGATCAGAAAAGCCAGCCAATTTTTTGCCTCCTTATACTTTTGTAACCTTTCAGAAAAAAAGAGAAAGCTTACCTTGGCCCAGGAGTCTCCTTTAAAATATGTACATCCTTCATCCTGATCTATTTGTAAATCACTTATTATTAAAGGTTCCTTACCATTTCAGACATTTTTGATTAGCTTGCCTTTTGTACGTCTTATATTACAGTTGAAGTTGCCCTCACATCCTCCGGAAGGCTGCATCTCAACTCATGTTTTGGACTAGCATTTATTCTATGATTGTGTATCTAACCACTCTTTAAAAAGGAAAGCAATACCTGAACTACTCTCAGTCTAAAATATCCAAATAATGCTCTCCCCCACCCTTATTGGTCTCTTCCCCAATAAGAACACACTGTAGTGTACAAGAGAATTATAAAATAAGTATGTTGTTTTTTAACCACTGTAATAGTGTAATCCTTTTACATTCTCCCTTAATGCTGTTAACATTTAATGATAAAATAAAAAAAAAAAAAATCATTGCTTTTTATTTTACTCTTTATACTCATGCCTTTGAACTTTCTTTTTCATTTGTCGATTCTGCTACCTATCGTAACACTTTTTTCCTCCCCTGCCTCCATAATATCCTCAGTAGTAATGGTCCCCCCTCCCTCAATTTCTACAGGGTCCTGTTCACTGTCATTTTCCTCCCCTTCATATTCTTCTAAGACATTATTTAAAGACTGCTTTTCTTCTGCCTGTACCTCTTGTACATTAATTTTGATTTGGTTTCTAATTCAGAGGAAGCCCTACAGGCATCTTCCTTATGTTGCTCTGCTTGAGCCCTTTCTGACCGTCTTCCCCTTGCATTACAGGAGAAAATTCCCATTGTAAACTGACAATCAAACCACATTTCCATCATTACCACACTTAGTGCAATGCAATTTTCATTCCTTAACTTTATGTCCTGTATCTTCACACGCACTGCATCTTTTCAAAGGACAAGTTACCAAGTGGTCTAATCCCCCCCCCCCCAAAAATAAAACATTTTAGGCTGGCCTCCATAATGCAAACCCCCTCTAACATTGTTTGCAACATAGACAACAGGAAAGTGAACAATAGCATTCTAGCCACCATTCCAGATATCCCTATCATCATAACATTTTTTACATCAAAAACAGACTGACATTTTTTCAAGATAATTTTTGCATCCATATGATCAACATCAGTACTTTTAAACTGCAACAAAATGTTTTTTTTTTTTAACTTCAGTGTAAAACTGAAAATAACATAGCCCTTATAAACTTCATAGTCTTGTTGTTTATCAAAAAAGCTTACAAACTTACAGGACAGTTCATGTGTTTCAAATACATGTCAACAAAACTTTTATTTCCCAGCTGATTGATAACACACAAATCCATAGGAGCAAAGCCTGGAGGCTTAATGGTATAATCCCTTAATTTATACAAATTCATTTTTTGTCCATTTCTTTTTTCTGATATGAATTACAGGTTTATTTCTCTGTGAAAAATCTGTTTTCTTTTTGTAATTCCCGGAAGCAGCTACAATACTCATATAAGTACATTTTGGTTGTGAAACTGAGTCATTTTCTGACTCACTCTGTCTCTCTGCTAATTGTAGTTTCTGATGGCACAGTCACTGTTCTGGAAATTGCTTTCCAATAAATCATCCCAGGATAAAGCAAATTTATCTGCTGACTCCTCTGGTATCATTGGTACCAAAATGTCATCCTTTAATTTAACTTTCAAACATTTCACCATTTTTTTTATTAATCTGAAGTTACTTCTACAACACTACATACAGACCTAGCCTCTGCCACGCCTGTCTTCTCTGCCATCTTGGACTGCCTCACTGAGAAGAGTAGGGGAAGTTCCCAGATGCTGGGCCAAATTTCCCTAGTAGAATCAGTACCACCGTTTCTCCTCTGAAAAGAAGCTGCTTGCTTAGTCAACTTACCATATCAACAAAGGGTAAATAAACTAAAGCTGTCTTATTCTATCAATTTTTAAAATCAATAGTGGCATTATTTAAAGAAATATATATGATTTGGGACCTTTGTTAATGATTATTTTTGGTTTTGTCCCTGATTCTGGAAATAAGAAGTTGAGAGGCATGCACTCAGTTAAGGTGTTCTTTGGTTTGTCACATTTTTATGTTATGTAGTCTGTGAGCGGTAAGTGACAGTGTCTGCTAACTGAATGACTTTTTGAAGTCATGGTTGACCAGTATGACAGTTTCTTCTTAATAAGTTGTTTTGTTTGTCTGAATTCCAACATGTCTTACAGTTCTGCCTTATTTCTTAGTATCAGTCATGCTCCATGAACAAGAATGCATTCAAAGTTGGAATGAAGCTTGAAGGAATCGATCCTCAACATCCATCAATGTACTTTGTGCTCACTGTGGTTGAGGTATGGTACTTTTTTCCTATGGTACATTTTTAGATTTCACCATTATTTAATTTCTGATGTATTACATATCCCAATTTTCTGTTGTAATATCCAGAAACTTGTTAAAAACATACATTTCATCTCAGAGTGGATTTGTAATGATCCAACTAACTCAAAGAATGACATCTTCATAACAGAATCAGCGCATCACTACTATTGTAACAGTGCCAGAGTTCCATTTCTAAAGACAGGTTAAATAAAATCAGTATGGGTTGATAGAACTAGATGATGGTGTTACCTTAAATAATGTTTTCTGGCAGCAATAAAGGCAGTCATTTTCATTTCCTCACCACTGTGGGGGCTGACACTGGAAGTGCACAGTCAACATGTGAGTGTATGGTTTATGTTAAGGAGGAAACACTGTGGCCCACGAAACATGCCATTCCATATTGTTATCTTGATTGGAAACTTAAAAGAGAAATGGATCTTCATAGTCATCATCCATTAAATTTCGTGGATGGAAGTGCTTTCACTTATTTGAAGCTGGCCATTAAAACAAAAGTGTTCTGCACCGTTTCCCTAAGATACAGAAACTGTCAAGCTGATTGTAATAAAGGGTGCAGATGACTGGGGATCTTTAATGCACTAGTAGAAAACAATGATCTATACAATTTTGTTGTGAATTTCAGAGCAACATTTTTTCTGTGAAATGGTAATCACAAAAATATCATCTGTAGTGGTACCATATTCATGTGATTTTATATGGATGCATATGCACGCTGTGGCTCGAGTGCATATGTAACACACAGACACGTATGTAAGCATGCCTATACTCATGCACACACAAGCACACATGCTCAGAGAGCAAAATTTAAAACTAGTGGCAAAGCCTTGGCATGAAATTGAATTCCCTAATCCCACATTACGAGATATTTCATCTATCACACAGTCAAGAAGATCTCTGTTACTCCATATATCCTTTTTTGTAGTTTGAAGTTATGTTTCCCATTCATTTCATTGGGCTGTAATAAAAACTAAAACTCATAAAGATGTTTATTGAATTGAACTTTACATAATTTGTGCAGGTATCAATGAGCAATCTCATAGATGGTTTTCTATAGCACCTTTGAACTTATTTTAACTTTTTTATACTGTTGGATAATTGTGTGACTTTATTTTAGTAGTTTAGTGGAGTTTATGTTCAAACTCGCTAGTTTTATATTTTAATTGCATTCTTAAGATGGTTTAAGTTTATTTGGTGTTGCTGTTTAGAACTGGGTCCATGGTGCTATTAATACCATTTTCTTATTGGCTGGTTGCAGTTGTAATTTTCTTTTTATCTATTTTTCTTTTTATTTCTTTATTTAAAAAAATCATTTTGAAAGATTTAATTTCTGCATGGGGTTTAGTTTTTTTTATGTGTTGCAAATGTATATTTTTTTTGTGTGCAAAGATTTTTTTGTGAGTAGATCAGAGTTATTATGATTGATTCTGCTGTTAGAGTAGGTGATGCTATGTATAAAGTTGTAATATATGTCTAGAGATAGACATAGGATTGTGACAAATATATTTATGCTCTGTGGCTTTGCCATTGTGACATAATTATTCAGCTCAAACCCCATAACCATGCTTTGATGCTTCAACTATGATCACAAATGCCATACTAACATTCATTTATCATCAGTGCTGGTATTTCTCTTTCACACCAATGACACCTACCAGTCAACCCCCATCCCCAGACACACACAGATGCGCACACACACACACACACACACACACACACACACACACACACACACACACACACACACACACACACACACACACACACACACACACACACACACACACACACACACACACACACACACACACACACACACACACACACACACACACACACATACACACTTGCACCTGGGAAAGCTGTCTGCTTCATCCTACACTAGTTATGTCTCTGCTAATAAGTGATAGATACATAATGCAATTGATACTGAGATTGTGAAATAAAGTTCCTAACCATTTGGTGAAAATTAGAATTTTACAGAGATTTATAACATACTGGATGTATGGGTATGTTGCTAAAATGTAGATGAGTCTACATTACTAGATGGCTTTTAAGTCTAAAACATTGTCTTGTTCATCATGAATGTATGAAAGTAGTGGGCAACAGTAGCAGCTTTCAGAAGGTTTTAAAAATGCACATTAGAGATATAGTTTGGGGTTGTTGTGACAAAGTGCCTCAATATTTGTCCAGCATATTATTACGTTTTGTATTCCAGTGAAACATTTAGTAAAAAGTAAGATGCTAGAAAGGAGAACCAACCAAACTGAGGTCAAAATTATTACCATTCCTAGTATTACTGATTGCACTGAAAGCACTTTAGAATGGATAGATTCACTGGGTAACTTTCTACTGCCTATGAAATGCCAGTGGTATTCACTTCCACTGAGTTGTGCTACAGCTTCTTGATTAATTCCTTATGGCAGGCAGTTGATTGGAAAGGCGTATTGCACTATTTACATTCAGATACCAGTTTTTTCCTCTAATGGTCTTCACAGTTTACACAGATCAGAATATACTATGGTATCATTGAAAAGTATTATGTGAATGTTGATTGACCAAAGACCTCTCTCAGAGATCTTTTAATCAGTGGTTGCCATTTTCAACTGTGAGCATGAGGCAATGTAAAGTCAATATTATTTTCTGTTACCATTTAAAGCATTTTAACTTTTTATTGATTAAGGGACATCATTACTCCTTTTTTGTGCATTTTTATTTCTGCTTGCAGGAGCTGGTTTACATCAGGAGGCATGTTTCATTTTAAATAGGGTTTCACAAAGTGCAAGGCTGGATGAAGACGTTTAGGATATTTTTTAATTCAGATCCGGGGTTTATTCCAGGTTCTTTTTAGTGCCAAAGAAGATGGGGGACCTCAGACCAATTTTGGATCTGTCCAGATCGAACCTGTCTGTAATCAAGACAAAATTCCTGATGGTAATGATTCAATCTATCCTGCCCTATATGCAGGCCAGAGACTGGATGTGCTCAATCTCCAGGACGCGTACTACCACATCAAGATGGACAGGCACTCCCAGAGGTACCTTTGCTTCTGGCTGGGAGCCAATCATTACCAATTTCGAGCCCTTCCCTTTGGTCTCACCACAGCCCCCCCGGGTGTTCACCAAGGTAATGGTGCTAGTAGAGACTCACCTGAGGCTTTAGGGCGTTCAGGTCTTTCCGTACCTGGACGATTGGCTCTTTGCTGCCCCTTCAGAGCAGCTACTTTGTCAAGCCAGGGACTCCTTTCTTTGGCTAACCAACAAGTCGGGAATCACAATCAATATGGACAAATATGCCTTACTCCCGATTCAGGTGTTGGACTGCATCGGGGCATGGCTGGACACAATACAAACGAGGGTGTTCCTCACGTCAGACCAGGTTGTGCAGTCTAAGGTTGCACGTCCTACACATTCTTCAGTCTCTGTCAGCCGAAGCAGTGTTGCAGGCATTAGGTTCTGTGGCAGGCACAATCACTCTTCTTCCTGTGGCATGTCTCTATATGAGAGTAATACAGTGGACACTGGCTGTTCAGTGGTCTCTGTTAGACCTCCCTTTGTCCTTTCCAGTGAGAATCTCAAAAGCATGCAGGGACTCCCTTTGTTGGTTGATTCAGTCAACGGATCTCCTCAACGGATACCTGTTTCAACCTGCCTTGCCTAAGACCATGGTGACCACAGACGCCTCCCTACTAGGGCGGGGGGGGGGGGTACTGTTCGGGAAGGACAGTCCAAGGCACATGGTCCCATTTCGAGACCTATCTGCATATCAATGTTCTAGAGATGAGAGCGGTACTTCTTGCGATGCAGACCCTTCATGCTCATCTCTGTCTAGGAACAATTCAGACGGACAATATGGTCTGGTATATCAACAAACAGGGGGGAACCAGATCTTAGCCCCTTTGTTGAGAAGCTATGAAAGTGTGGGAATGGGCGATCTCTACTGGCCGTTTTCTGGTGGCAATGCACATTCTGGGACACTCCAACATTCTAGTGGATAGGCTCAGCAGATCTATCCTGATGCCTTACGAGTGGTCTCTGAATCCTTCAGTAGTAGAACAGATCTTTCAAGAGTGGGGTCATCCTTGCTGTGATCTCTTCGCATCTCCTTCCAACGCGAAGTGCACCGAGTTTTTCGCTCTGAGCCCCCACCGGGGGAAACCCCCCAGAGACACTCTGATAAATGCTTGGCCATCCCCGGTCTTATTTATGCATATCCTCCTCTTTCCCTCATGTTGAAGTTTTCCCTCATGTCGAAGTTTCTGCAAAAAGCTTGAAGGCTGGGGAGCACTGTGATCCTCATCGTCCCATTCTGGCCTCGACAGGTTTGGGTTCCCTTACTCAGGTCTCATCTAGTTTTTCCACCATGGACTCTGGATCCAGTTCCTGATCTTATTTCACACCCTTTGGGGATTCCATACCCAGATCTGGACAGTCACGGCTTGGCTGCTCTGGTTCCCATGATTATTAGGACTGCTGGTTTGTCATCCCCTGTTAAGTCCATCCTGGTGGCGGCTCACAAATCTTCTACCAGAAAAGTGTATCTTAGTAAATGGAAACATTTTTCTATATGGGCCACTCAGCGGTCCTTGGATCCTTTTACTGCACCTCCGTTGGCAGTTCTAGATTTTCTGGCTAGCATTTTTCAACAGGGCGCTAGTTCTTCTACTGTCAAGGTTCAGTTGGCAGCCATATTTAATTTTCATGTGGGGATTAATATAGCAATAACCCACGCCTGGGTGTGGGTAATGCGGGATTTACCCACGGGTGGCGTGGTTTCGCCCTCGGGACCAAACAAAGACAACCGTGGGTAAATCCCGCATTACCCACACCCAGAAGTGGGTTATTGCTATTATACTATGACATTATTTAAGAAAATAAATAATTACTTTTCTTAAATAATGGCATTGTATAATGCCTCTTTGCTGCCCTTCCGCAGCTGTCTGGTATCCGCGGCAGTTCTGATGTACTGCGCATGCCTACGCAGTACATCAGAGCTGTGGTCAAAAGCAACGGAGAAAGCAAGGTCTCTGTTGCTTTTTACTGTTTCGCTATGTTAAATGGGTTTAACATAGTGAGACAGCTTTAAAATAAGCAATGGAGATGTCCATTGCTTATTTCAAAGCTGTCTCGCTATGTTAAATCCATTTAACATAGCGAAACAGTAACGGAGATCTTGCTTTCTCCGTTTTTAAACCTGTCTCGCTATGTTAAATGGGTTTAACATAGCAAGACAGCTTTAAAATAAGCAACGGAGATCTCCGTTGCTTATTTTAAAGCTGTCTCGCTATGTTAAACCCATTTAACATAGCAAGACAGGTTTAAAAAAAAAGCAACGGAGAAAGCAAGATCTCCGTTGCTTTTTACACACTGTGTTGCTATGTTAAAGAAGTTTAACATAGCGAGACAGCTTTAAAAAAAGCAACGGAGATCTCCGTTGCTTTTTTAAACCTGTGTCGCTATGTTAAACTCTTTTAACATAGCGAGACAGTGTTTTAAAAGAGACTTATACTAATGGAAAAAGTCTGGGCGACCGGACCATTTTCCATTAGTATAAGTTGATTTACAACGTGCACGCTGACCAATCAGCGTGCACGTTTTGGAATATTAATGGAGGGTCATGGTATAATATGTCTGTTGGCTTCCTCTAAACTGTGCAAGACCTTTCTTAAAGATGCTTTTCTTCTTAGACCACCCATAAAGGATCCTATCCGTCCATGGGACCTTACCCTGTTGTTGCAGGCATTAGTTTCTCCCCCTTTTGAGCCCGTGGCTTCGGTAGATTTGACATTTTTGACATGGAAAACTGCCTACCTGGTTGCCATTACCTCCGCCAAAAGAGTGTCGGAGCTTCAAGCTCTTTCGATCAAAGTGCCCTACATGATTTTCCATAAAGATAGGGTGGCGCTTCGCAGTAACCTTTCTTTCCTTCCCAAGGTAGGTTCGGAAGCCAATATTAACCAGACTATAAACTTGCCAGTCTTTTTTCCTAGCTACCAAAACAAGGGGGAATATAAATTGCATTTGCTTGATATACATAGATAATTGAGGTTTTACCTTCACAGGACCAAATCTTTCTGCAAGTCTGATCAACTTTTTGTGTCTTATGCCAAGCCCTTCTTTGGTAAACCAGTCTCAAAAGTGACAGTTGCTCGCTGGATTTCACAATGCATTGGCCGAGCCTACTCAGAGAGGGGTCTGCCTCTACCAGGAAAAGTGAAGGCTCATTTGACCCTATCTATGGCTACATCAGCGGCCTTTTGGTCTAGAGTATCTTTGGATGACATCTGTTCAGCCGCCACTTTGGCTTCATCTCACACCTTTATCTCCCATTACAAATAAGACATTATCTCTAGGAGTAGAGCATCCTTTGGCTCTGCGGTGCTCCAGAACATCCTTCCATGAGGACCACCCAAGAACTAGGTAGCTGGGGACTCTGTCCCACAGGTTGAAGAGCAAATGAAGTAAACTACTTCAGTTAAAGAAGTTATGTATTCATCATAACGTTCCATCTGAGTAGTTCTACTTCATTTGTCTTCAACCGTTCCTCCCTCCTTCCCCCTGACCTTATCTTCAGGATATGATATATTTTTCAGATTGTTACTGTTGGGATCCTTGCCTTTGTCTAGGCTAAGGTTGGATCTGTTGGTTATTTTGGTAGATAAGGAGTTGTTTGGTCGGGTGTCTGTTCCTATTAAGTAGCAAACTCAATCTGAAGGGAGAAGGGAGACAGGGGGGCATTATGGATAAGGGGAGGTGCTTGGAGCTCGGAGCCATAGCTGGAAAATGCGGCCGTGCCAGATACAAAGACCCACAGGTTGAAGACAAATGAAGTAGAACTACTCAGATGGAACGTTATGGTGAATACATAACTTTTTTTTCACAGTACACTAGCATTGCACTTGCAAATGAGTAATATGTCTACCTGGATATGGTCCATTGAGGCTGTATACATGAGGCAGAATTCACTTTTTAGTAGTCTGTATGATACTGAAAAGAGGAACAAAGCTTTGAGATGGTCTGTGTAGTTTTTTTTTTTATTTAAGGTCTTGATTTTTTTAGTGAAAAAGCATTGTGGTCATTCCAGTTATGGCACCCGTTTGGATAGTTGCATACCAAAAGGTGCGTTATATTCAGTGTTCAGTGTAATGAGGACCAAGTACAGTGAAATGATTATCTCCCTGGACCTGGATACCATATCTCTGGATAATTGCCATGCAATGAGAAAGGACTTTCTTACAATACTGGATACGTGGTGATCAGAGTACATTGTCAACGTAAATTCCCAGATCCCTGACTGCAGGATCCACTGTGTGGGTTTTCAGTGTGATAATTATAAGGGAAGTCCTGTTTACCAAAGGATACTATTATACTTTAGTTTTAGTCCATAGACTGACACCAGGTATTTTATTTATTTATTTATTTTTTGGAAAAGCCCTCTTGGAGGATCCTGGTGTTCCTTGGGGAGCTTATGATGGCACCAGGTTTACAATTATCTGCAAACTTGGTCGGCCATAAACCCTTAACATTTTCTTTGACTGTTAAGAAATAAATGCCAAAGAAAAGTGTCTCAAGGACTGAACACAGTGAGTCACTGCCAGTGACATTTCTCTTGTAGGCAGTAGAGCTGCTCCACCTAATTTCATGGGTTCTGTTTGTGAGACAATTTACTATCCAGTGATTTGTATATGGATTTACATTTAACTGGCAAAGTTTATGTACAATGCTTTAATGTGGGATAGTGCCTTTGTAAGGTCTGGATGCATGATGTATTCTGAGTTGCCTTCATCTATTGCCTCAGTAACCTTCTCGAAGATGGCAGTCAGGTTAAGTAGGCAGTATCTGCTTTTAATGAATTTGAGCTGGCTTGGGTCAAGAGTTTGTAGGTTGCCAATGTCCTTATTTATGAACTCTGTAATGATCCATTCCATAACCTTACAGATGAGGCAGGTTGGGCTTATGGGTCTATTGATGCCTCACCTTTGTGTAAGAGGATGACTGTTGATATCCTCCATTCATCTGACATGAAGCCTATCTGTAGGTTTCTACTGAATAGCCTCTGTGGAGGATCTGAAAAGTTATTTTTCCATCTGAACAATAGACAACCCACTATGTTATCTAGCCTAAGGGAACCAGTGTTGTTGGCTTTGAACAGTGCCACGAGGACTTGTTCTTGGGAGATTTGAGGAGGAGTTATAGATGCGGGTATGTGATCTGGGAATACAGGAAGGGGGGGGCGAATTTTGAGCTAAATTTGCCTGCTAGTAGGCTGGCTATGTCCTTTGGGTTTGAATCTGTTTAATCATTTACTGTTAACTATGCACAGTACTGTGCATTTTTCTGAGGTTTCTAACATAGTTAAAGAAGGATTTGTGGTTATCCTTTACCTGGGTGGTTATTTTTTATCTTGTATTTGACTTTAGTTGATTTGATCAGAGTCCGTAATTCCTTTAGCCACAGCATTTTTAGTACCTTGTGAGTTAAGTTTATTTTTGCATGCAGTGAGTTTTTTTTTTCTTTTATTATAGAGCTTTTTTATATTTGGGTCCCGTCATAAGGGTGTATTCTTAAAGTTGGAGTTGTATTTACTTCAGAAAGGTGCACATACATCTGTACAGCTATTTGCATGTGTATAGAATTTGGTGGTAAAGGATTCCAGAATTCCACATAAGAACTGGGGTCATCAGGTTGGAAGTGGATTTTGAATTTAGTCAGGTAATTACTCAGTTTTAGTAGACAAGCCACAGTATATAATCTTTGAATACTGAGGTATCAGAATATGCTTCTGTCTTCAATTCAGTCTTATAGTGACTGTGATGGATTTGTGATCTGTTTTGACCATGGAGAAAGTGACAGTTGGTGGGGAGCAAATCTATCACATATTGATAAGGATCAAGTACACAATTTTACTGCCCTGGTTTGGATGCAGACTGAATAGTCCAGAGAATTTGATATTGATGAAATTCAGAAATTTCTGGGCATACATGTTTGAGGATGTATGTCTCCTAGTTAATGGAGGGGTAGTTGAAGTGTCCTAGGAGAATGACTTTTGGCTTAATGCATAGGGACTCCTTACCATTTATGTAGGAGGTATGGGTTGGGGGTGGGGGGGCATAGCGGGTGCCCTATAGTTAGCTATGGCATGATAAGGATTTTTTAATAGTAAGTTGGCCATTGAGGATTGCAGGTGAAATTTTTTTAAGAGTATGAAATGTCTCTGCTTTTAGTGCCTTCATCTAGTGCAGTAACCCATAATATGTGACAAGCACACGCTAGAATTTGTATAATTTTAGTAAAATTATTTCCTCACACAGTTTGCTTTGGTTAAAAGGTAATTCCATGCATTTATGCTATTTGTAAATGTTCATGCTTCCAGCATTGACTTATGAAGTTTTGCACATGCCACGGGTTATCATTCAGTTTGTATGAGCTGAGGCAGAAAGGCAGATGGTATAAGATAATGGAGCAGGCACTACTAAATATAGCTGGTGGTAACCTTGCCAGTTACATCTTAGTGTGTTTCCTTTCCCATTTTCTCCATTTCCAGCTACTCATCTCTCCTTTTGTGATTTGTGTTAGTCCCTTTATTCATCTGTTACCAGTAATAACCTTATTATTATTATCTAGTATCCTTTGAGTTTCCATGTGCTTAGCCTTTTGAGGAATTCTGCTTTGTATTTAATGGCCTGCTTTCTTAGATTTCTTTATATACCTTTTGGAGCCCACTCTGTTATTTTTGGTTCCCTAAGTAAACCCGTTAATCTGAAGTAGTTGACTTCATTTGTTTATCAACCTGTGGTTTTCGGATCCGAATCAGATCTGAGATGGCAGCTTCACCAGCATCTGATCCAAACTCTAGGCCCTTCCCCTTATCCATAATACCCCTCCATCTGCTTCACTCCCTCAGATCTCGTTTGTCACTGCTCTGCCAAGCAATGTGGTCTCAGAGCTCCAGGTATGGTAGGTGCTTTTTTTGGATAGTTTTGGGTATTTGTGTGCTGGTAGTGACAGGTAGGTTCCCTTTCCCTTGTTTAACCTCCCCTTTTGTTTTGCGTCGTGTTTTTCAAAAAAAAAAAAAAAAGTAGAAAAGACAAAAGTGTAGTTAGAGGCATGGTAGGTGCTTTTTTGGATAGTTTTGGGTGTTTGTGTGCTGGTAGTGACAGGTAGGTTCCCTTTCCCTTGTTTGACCTCCCCTTTTGTTTTGCGTCGTGTTTTTCAAAAAAAAAAAAAAAAAAAAAAAAAAAAGTAGAAAAGACAGAAGTGTAGTTAGAGTAAGCCTCCTATCCCTTCCCTCTTCTTTCCAGTCAGTTGGACTCAAGTGTGTGTGTAGTTGGGCAGGTTAGGGCTTTGTGCCTTTTGCCTTTAACTTGTAAAAAAATGGCAGATCAGCAGTCTAAGCTGGTTTTCAGGAAATGCACAGAGTGTGGCCATAAGCTATCTCTGGCTGATGGCCACACTCTGTCTGTGATGTGTTTGGGGGCCTCCCATCTTTCAACAGACTGCTCTATTTGTGTGGGGTTTAACCCCACGGCCCTGATGGATCGCAGGGCAAAACGTATCCTTAAGAGACTTCTTCCTGCTTTGAAGGTGGCTGCCTCTGCTTCTCTTATGGTCATGGCTGTAACTGCTTCTTTCTCAGCCACAATCTCTTCCCCTCCCTCCCAGACCAGGACTCAGACTCCTGTTCATAGGTCTGCAGATAGGGAGCATAGGAAAGAGAAGGGAAAAGACAAATATAAAGAGAAAGAGAGAGACAAAGGGAGGAAGAGATCCCCAGACAAGTCGGATCCGGTGGGTCCTCCTCCGAAGCAACAGTTAGTTACTAGACCAGTTACTCCTCGGCTCGGCTCTCCCAGATTCTTGCCAGAGCCAGAGGAGCCTTGACCTTCTTCCAGGGCCTCTGCACATCGACCCTATCAGTCAGCGTCGGTGGCCTCGTCACTTTCCACCAGAAGTTTGAGTGAGGCAGACATGGACAAAATGATGCGAAGGTTTATTTGCACCCAGATTCAGATGGGGGTCCTGCCAGCCCCCTCTCCCTCTGGTGGAGGGAGCTTGCTTCCCTTTTTGGCCCCAATATCTCCTTCTGTGGTCTGAACCCTGGTATCAGCATTTATGGATCCGAGAGGTCCCGGAGTCAGGGGGTCGGTGCCAATGGTACCAAGTACCTCAACGCCGGCTGTTACTTTGAGCGCGTCGGACCCAACTAGTTTGGAGCCGAGTGGCTCTCGGAACCAAAGTCTGGGCATTGGATCCAAGGGGTTGGGCTTTTCTACTTTGATGCTGACTTTGTCGGGTAAGGGCCCTCTCCTTGGTATCTTGACTCCGATCCCCCCTTCGGATCTGGGGAGAGCAGCTTCCTTATTAGTTTCCCGGGAGACTCGCTCTTTCTCGGCCTTCAATGTGGTGGAAAGGGTTCTTTCCAGCAGATCGAGGCCCCTGACCATCTCCTCGGACTCTGCCCCGACTCCATCACCTCTGTGTGCATCTTCAGTCATTTTGCCCATGCAGGGACAGCCCGTGCTCGATGTGCCCCAGACTGTTCCCCTCGAGAAACCACAGCTAGTTGACAAGCGTTCTCCTGAGAGCCCCACCGAAAAGGTTCCTTGCAAATGAACGTGCAAAAGGAGGCACTTGGACTCCTCTCTCCAGAGTCCTTCACCATGGACACCGATTTTGAGGAAGGAAAAGGATCCCCCAGATTACCCCCTGACAATGTCTCCTTTGGAGACTTCATGGAACTCCTGTGGCAGCAGGGGAGATTGGTCCACCCCCAAACCTTCCTTGTATGAGTCAGTGTTTCTGGAGCCCTTCAACATGGGCCCGTCTACCTCCTGGATGTCCCCCTCCGTGGATCCCTTGGTGGATATTATTACTACCTGGGCATGGAAGGAACCAGACACCATAGAGCCATTCCCGAAGAGCCCCAACAAGATTTTGAGTCCTCCTGCAGACAGACCCAGTTGGAAGCAGGGATCCCCAGTGAACACCATGGTGGTAGCGGCCGCCACTGAGAAAGAACTAGCCCAGGAAAGTTCTACGGTCCATCCCCCTGACCGAGAGTCCAGGGCAATGGATTGTCTAGGAAAGCGGACATATACTTCAGCCACCTTTTCTATAAGGGAGCTGAATTATTTGGCCCACGTCACTCGACTGCAGAGTGACCTGGTCAAGGAGCTAATTGAGTTGCCTCCAGAGTCAATGTCGCTGGAGGATAAGTGCATATTCTCCGTGCAAATGGCCACTTTCAAAGTGGTTTCTCATATGTCCATGCATCTCCTTCCACATGCCTCTGAAGAAGTCGCAAGGGTGGGCGGGTCCGGCGTTGCTATGAAGTGACATGCCTGGTTCAGGCTATGTCAGTTCATAGAACCCTTTAAGGCATCTTTCTCGAATGCCACTTAGGATGGTTCTTTCTTGTTTGGGAAGACAGTTTGTGACAGTTGGTCCAGAGTGAAAAGGACAGGAAGACATTGTCTGCCATTGGGATCTGCTTCTCTAACCCCCAAAGATCCTCTTCCAGGAATCAGTGGGGTAAAAGAAGATGTGGTTCCGGAAGTCACAATATTCCCAGGACACTCAGGACTCATCTTCCCTCAGAGGCAGAGGGGGACCAGACAGATGCCAGCCCAGAGGCAGGGGGGATCTGTGAATTTTTGGGTCTCGAGAACCATTCTCGGACAGGCCCGTGCAGCAGCCCTGAGGGTTTGCCCGACTGCTCTGCTCTGGAGGCAGTCAGGGATCGCCTTTCGCTGCACCAGACGGCATGGGAGTCTGTGTCAGCAGATCAGTGGGTGCTTCAAATCATATCCAGGGATTATACCATCCCCTTTGTTATTCTTCCCATTCCCCCAAAACACCTCCCGAATGTTCCACCCGTGCAAAGGGAGGCAGCAGCACTCAAAATAGAAAATCTGCTAAGGAAATGAGTCATCCAGCCCATCCCCTGAGATCAGTCTGGCTCAGGCATCTATTCCAGGTTCTTTTTGGTTCGAAAAAAGACAGGGGACTGAAGGCCTATTCTGGACCTTTCCACCCTAAACCTATCAGTTGCCAAAGAGAGGTTCTGGATGTTTACTTTACAATCCATCCTGCCTTTCCTGCAGGAGAACGACTGGATGTGCTCAATAGATCTCCAGAATGTGTACTACCATATAAGGATGCACAGACACTCCAGGAGGTTCCTCTGCTTTCGGCTAAAGGCCAATCACTATCAATTTCAAGCCCTACCCTTCGGTCTCACCAAAGCCCCCAGGGTGTTCAGCAAGGTCATGGCAGTAGTAGCGGCTCACCTGAGGCTTTATGGGATACAGGTCTACCCGTACCTGGACGATTGGCTCCTTGCTGCTCCCACCAGGCATCTACTTTATCAGGCCTGAGACTATTTCCTGAAACTGTCAGATTTTCTGGGAATTACAATTAACATATCCAAGTCGTCTCTAAACCCAGTTCAGGTCTTAGACTACATTGGAGCGAGGATAGATAAGTTGCAAACCAAGTTTTTCAAACTCTGGAGAGAAGTCAAAACCTATGACTCCATATGTCTGTGATCTTTCAGTCTCATCTTCCTACAGCCGACGGGGTATTACGAGCCCTAGGTTCCATGGCAGCCACCATTACTCTTCTCCCCTGTGCTTGTTTGCATATGCAAGTACTACAGTGGACACTAGCAGTCCAATGGTCGTTATTAGATCTGCTGTTGTTGCATCCAATTCACGTAAGCAACGCTTGCAGGAAGTCCCTCCTCTGGTGGATACACTCCTCGGAACTAGTCGAGGGACGAACATTTATTGCAGCCCCTCCCCAAACCACGGTGACCACGGATGTCTCCCAACTAGGGTGAGGGGGGAATTGCTTGGGCAGGATAGTCCAAGGCACGTGGTCCCTGAATGAGTCCAAACTGCATATCAGTGTTCTAGAGATGAGGGAGGTCTTGTCAGCATTGCAGGCCCTTCATGCCTTTCTCCCTCTGGGAACTATTGCAGTTCAGATATTCTGGTTTCCCTTCCTTTGGTCTCATCTAATAGTTCCACCATGGATCCTGGATCTGATACTGGATCTCATCTCACACCCCTCAAGGGTTCCTCATCCAGACCTGGTCAGTCTGAATCTCACTGCTTGGCTGCTCCAGTTCCCTTAATTGCTAGGACCCCTGGTCTATCCTCTCTGGTCAAGACTATTCTGGTGGCAGTTCATAAATCATTCACCAGAAAACTATACCATGGCAAATGGAAGCATTTCTTTATCTGGGCTTTGGATCCTTTCACAGCTCCTGTCCCAGCGGTCCTTGAGTTCTTGGTGTACATTTTCCAGCAGGGTGCTAGCTCCTCTACAGTAAAAGTTCAACTGGCTGCCATTTCCAATTTCTGTATAGGTGAGAACATGGCCTCATTAGTTTCCTCCAGACTTTGCAAAACCTTTATTAAAGGTACCTTTATTTTAAGACCCCCAGTTAAAGATCCTACTCCTCCTTCGGATCTTACCATAGTCTTACAAGCTCTGGTTGTTCCACCTTTTGAGCCAGCTGCTTCTGTGGATCTAAAATGTTTATCTCAAAGACAGCCTTTCTAGTGGCTATCACCTTGGCTAGGAGAGTGTCAGAACTCCAGGCATTATCTGTCAAACCTCCTTATATGATTTTCCAAAGACAGGGTTTCACTTCATACTAATCATTCTTTTCTTCCAAAAATGGCCTCTGAAACAAATATCAATCAAACAATCAATGTACCTGTTTTCTTTCCAAATTTTCAGAATAGAGGTGAAAATAAATTGCATTTATTAGATGTACATAGATAGCTATGTTTTTACTTACACAGGACTAAGGCCTTTCGCAAGTCTGACCAGTTGTTTGTGTCATTTTTTACACCTTTTCTGGGCAAACGGGTTTCTAAGGTAACCATTGCCAGATGGATTTCCCTTTGCATCCTTTAGGTTTACAAAGACAGAGGCATGTCTCTTCCGAGTAGGATAAATGCCCATTCTACCAGGTCCATGGCTATGTCAGCGGCTTTTTGGTCTATGGTGTCTCTGGATTATATTTGTTCAGCTGCCACTTAGTCCTCAGCTCACACTTTCATTTCTCATTATAAGTTGGACATGAAATTTAGGGGGAGAGCATCCTTTGGCTCTGTGGTGCTCCGAAATATCCTTCCATGAGGGCCACCCAAGAGTTTGGTAGCTGGGGACTCTATCCCACAGGTTGATGAGCAAATGAAGTCAACTACTTCAGATAAAGAAGTTATTTACTCACCATAACATTCCATCTGAGTAGTTGGACTTCATTTGTCATCAACCCTCCCTCCCTCCTTCCCCCTGAACTTCTCATTATGTTATTAGTTTGGTAGGCAGGAGAGTGCGCCTATGCAGCTGTCCTGTTCTTCATTGTTAGTAAGGTATATCGGATCGAGTTTTTATGTGTATGGTGTAGCAAACTCGATCTGAGGGAAGGAAGGAGATGGATGGGTATTATGGGTAAGGGGAGAAGCTTGGAGCTCAGATCAGATGGTGATGAAGCTGCTGTCTCGGATCTGATCCAGATCCGAATCCCACAGGTTGATGACAAATGAAGTCCAACTACTCAGATGGAACATTATGGTGAGTACATAACTTCTTTTTTTCCTCTTTGATTTCTGAAGGATTCCACTTGCACTAATGTCATATGCCCACTACCCTATCAGTCATGCATGTACTAAGCTGATGATGCACAAAATTATTTTCTGTTCACCACTGCTGGCAGCTAGGAGCTGCCAAAGAACATGGTCATTCTTTGACAGAATTGCTAAGTTAATTGCTGCTGAAGCTGCAGGGGCATATGATCTGCATCATCAGAGAAGCATCTCTGCTCTTTTGATATACTGGCACAGGAGAACCTCACTGTGTTTATTATCCATTTACTAAATGATAAAAATATGAGCAAGCAAAACGTCAAATGTTTATTTTCACAGTAACATTGTACCACCCAATACTGAATTTAGCTTTAGATAAACTACTGAAAGTAAGATTTTTTTTAAAACAAATGCTCAGAATGCTATCCAGCACTGAGTCTCAAAATAATGACTATTAGAAAGTCCCAGTTTTTCTGTACACGCACTCATACTTTTGTTGTATTTTAGTATTTCATACCAAGTTGTTAGGTTTCTGTAATGACATCAGCAGAACTGAGGACATTTTAAACTCTTTTCCCACAAGCTTAGCAAGATCCAGAGTCATTTTCCACACTATAAACTAGCCATAATTTGGATGCTTCCTCATTTTCAGAGTTGACAGGCCTGTGAAACAATAAGATAATCTGTCTTCTTTCATCTGATACTCAGTGTAGACAGAAGAAAATGAGCAAGTAGTTGACTTCATTTGATCATCACAGTTCATTTCCTTCTGTCAACTCTGAACAGTTAAGAAAGATGGCACTGATGATGCATGAGACAGTACCCTGGTAGGCACACCACTGAATAACCTTTGTTTGCCCTAGAGTTCATAGTATTGATAGTGAGAGTGGTGCTAATTATTTAAACATGGCAGTAGTAGCTAATGAGTGTCACCTGAGGAAGCATAACAGCAAGATGGCTGTGGATGACTGCTTAGCTGTGTAAGCCACATTTGGCTTTCTGCTGTATTGAGCTTTGAATTGTTTAACCACTTCCTGCTAGTGCTGTCTTCTGTTTCTGCTGTTTGTGCCATGGTTTATCACCCAGTCTTGGTAGCTTACCAGCAGAACTTCAGCCACACATTCTAGAGTATCCATCTGGCTCTGATGGAACATTCATCACTGTATTATAGTTTTGTGACAAACTGTATCTTTGTTCATGAGTAGCTGTGCATTCTTTCTTCTATGCTGCTTTGTACAGACCCATACATCTGTCCCCGAGTCTGTTGTATCGTTATTTTCTTTACAACATTTTGGGTGCATTAGGACTTTTGTTCTGGCCAATGGATATGCTTTGGAAGCAGTAGCTCACAAGACCTTTAAGACACCAGGTACCTTGCCTTTATCGACGCGCTTTTTTCGTCCAAACGTTTAGAAATTTGTTCATCTGCGGCCTGTTAAATGTGTTTGTTTTATAGACAGCTTTCCTCCAGAGCTTAGGAGCACAGTATTAACTTGATTCCTCCCTTTTCTGCTATCCTTATGCTGTTTTTGCAGACTTCAGAAGTATTACTTTCTATGGTAATGAATACTAAGAGTGTACTGGCTTTGTGGTTTGGTACCCTGAATTTCTTCTTGTGATCTATATCTTTGCTTTGATTTAACTCTGCAGATGATTCTGATTTTGACTTAAGTACTTTACATTTATCTCCCTGACTTATTAATTTATGAGTAATGCTTTCTTCTTTACTAGCAATCCTTTACTTACTAGTTGTTTTTGGTTCCATTGCTTCAGCCACAAGGATGATATTTTATTTTTTGGTATCTACTGATTTTGAGCACATGACCCTGCACTCTCAGCAAAAGACATTTTTTTCTAGTATTACCCTCCTCATGTCAGTGAACTTTTTTCAAGACTCTTGCCTTTGAAGGATCCTCCTACATTGCTTTTCTACCATGGGTGATTTCCTGACTCTTCTTAATGTTGTATAGTACAACAGTCATTGGTTTCTTTTCAGAATCAGTTAGTGCATTATAATTATGCTACTACATCACTGAACTTCATTATTGTAAAATTCTCTTGCTGATCTACTTAAGATTTCAGTATTTACTTCTTGAATTTATTACTCCATTTACTGAAACTAAACATCTTACTCTTTTGCATTGTATTTTATTTGTAATTATGATACGTATGTGTTCATTGATTACTGCCAGAATTCAGCTTGCTAAATCGATCTATTATCTGTTAAATTGTTTTTTTTTTGTTGTTCATTAACTTTTAAGCAGCACCCAACATGTGGACTTGTTCATTGAGTTTATCTGTTGCTTATTTAATGCTTTATTCATATATTTATTCACTACTTTACTGACTTGTGTGTATCAAATGTATTTCTTACACTGCTTGCTCTTAATTTTATTGTTTTTCTAGTGCATTCAGTACTGCTGTTATTGTGTTTCAGTTCTAATTTAGCTTAGTTCAGATTTATAGAGTCTGATTTTACATTAGTATATGACAGGGAGCTGTTTTTGGTACTTTCCTCCTTTATCTATCTGACACTTTCTTGACATATATTTTGCATTGGAGGTTTCAACTACTGAAGAGGCATAGGGTTGAGCACCATTCCCCTTACAATGGGGAAATTCTGAACGGGTAAACTTATTGATATAAGTACTGTTGTGTAGTAACATCCTAAATATGGCTTCTGACTGTCCTTGGGAGATAATCATAGATTCTATGTAGTACCCGAGACAGTTAGGGATACCTGTTCTCCAAGAGTCCTAACATAGATGTTGCATTCTAATGGGAGGCTTCTAAGGATAAGCCAGGGATCATCCTTGATTTTGCTCTGGACTTGTGGCCTGGTATTCATAATGAAAACTTGGCTTGACAAGAGTTTCAGTCCTATCGTGATGACTTTAGTGCTGTTATATTCTCTGGTATCCAGTATCCCCAACCAAATCAGACAGAAGTGGGGGGTTCATCACTTGACCTTGTGAGTCATCAAGGCTTCAGTGAGAGTTACCAACTCCACTGAGTATGTCATGGGTAGAGAAGTAAAGTTTTGGTACCTCATTTACTGTACACTTGGTAATGTGAGTAAGTTCCTTTGTGATATCATGAACTTCCTTGCTGACTTGTAGCTGACTATCTGAAACTTTTTTGGAGTAATTTAATTATCAGGGCTAATGGGAAGTCTGGCTGTTCTTAAATGATTCTTTTGCATTATGAAGGCATTTAGGTTTACTCAGATAGTTACCTCAGCCTTTCATCAACATGAACAATCTCTGGACTTGGTCTTCCATCTCAGTTTTTCCACCCATGGCTTGGTGTAGACCCTGCCATTTGTTAAGATCATTGCCTGTGGCTAAATTTCCTTGGATGAAACCACCTTCTCTGGGCATGGTACAGTGCAAGAATTATCAACTAGTCATGCCAGACTTGCTATATCTTATCTTGCATCATCTGTTAAAGGGGAGCAGTGTATGTGATACATATGAACTTGCTGGGTTCTATGGTATGGCCCTGGCATTGTCATGTTATTTGCTCCATGCCTTATGTACCTGGTCCACTTCACGGTACATGATTCTGAATTCTATGCACTAAGTCAGTTTGGATGAATGCTTCAGAATAGAAGTAGATTAATCCATCTGCTTGAAGACATACTTCAACTGGTGGATTATTATGCTGTCTACCAGTTGAATATCTCTATAAAGACATATCTTTGCTGTGGTGAATCAACCAGATACTGTTTTCTGGGTGTTTATGAATCTGCACTGTTCAGCCGGTATGGACACCCAGATGACTTTATCTGCTGAGTAATATGAAATGTCTGTTTGTTTTTTTCACAGTGAAGCTGACCTTAATAAGTTCAGTTGTACTCCTTGGATTATAGCATGAGCCAGGTGATGGACTGGATGGAGTCTTACCTCATCAGACCAGTTACATCATTCCTGGAAGTGCTATGTCCCTTGCTGTATCACATCATCATCTCATTTCTTTAATCAGTTTTTTTACCATAAGTGTTAATGAAGTAAAAAAATAAAATAAGAAGTGCTTCGCTTCAGGTTAACTACACAACTGACACTGTGTCTCAAACCTTCTATTTAATAGCAAGGTTCTTAGGTGATGTATATGTGTACATATTCCTGCCTTGTTGAATGTAACATCTGTGCTCTATTGCAGTCTGGATTTCAGGCCAGTCCAGGTACTGAGACAGCCCTCACCGGGATTAGAGTGATCTTTTTACGGTATAAGATCACTGAAGCTAATAATGTCTGGTCTAGCTACATCTCTTTCCAGCTTTTAAGATATTATTGGGAACATGTAAGTCACTGTTGTGGTCTCTTGTGTTTGGTCTTGGAATGGTTTGCCTCTTACTTCTCTAGTCAGTCATGGAGGATGGTCTCTGGAATCAGAACTTCTTCATGCACCTTTAATTGTGGTGTATCATAACTCTAACCTGGATCCTGTGTCACCCTGAAGAGAGATTATCTGAGGGATAACCTTCCTTTACTACTGCTTTGCTGATTACACATAGTTACAACTCTCTCTTTCTCAGGATACTATGTCAGTCATGAGTTCCTTGGTAGACAGTCCGTACTTCATCAACCAATAGTTGGTTTGGAATTGGTGTAAGGCAAACACGTCCAGAATTATTGCTAGGACAATACACACTACACTTTGAAATTAACATTTCAGCTTTGATAGCCTATGTAATTTATGGACATGACAAGCTGGGATTTGACAGAGTTGACTAACTTCTGGATAATCCTAGAGGATGTACTCATGCTTGTACTCATGCTTAAGGGCCATATCTCAGCAGTTATTAAGTCTTTTTTATCTTAGGAATATACCCTCATCAATCACTTTATGTTGCACAAAGACTTCCCAATGGTCTGTTCAAGCCTTGGTGTCTTCCTTCTTGTTTTACTGTGACTCCTTGAATCTGGGCTGTCTGACTCTGAACTTGTCCTTTTGTAGCTCATACAATATTGTTTAGCTGGTCTACTTACTGGCATTCCTTGTTAACACCGTATTAGACTAGTTCTATGATGTCTGAATCGGCTACTTATACGGTTTTATGTTCTCATATCAGTTATAAGATTTTGGTTTATTTAGTCCTTTATGAGATGGGTGCACTTTGCCTCAAAGACTTGCTGATACCATTACATTCCTGTCCTAGCCTTTGCTGTGACACCTTGGGAGAGATTGTACTCATTCTTCTGCTTACCAGACCCCACCCAACCTTTGGATGCTACTGCCAGGGTCGCAGGGACACTGCAGTTTTAAGAAGACCTCAAAGGTGCACCTTTTTTATCTAACTTTATTTTTTTCAAATGCTATGCAGTACTACCTTTTTTCTGACTACTTTGTTTTACCGGTTTATTTTGTAATTTGACTTGTTTTGCATTATAAATCTGTTTATTAAACTGTTCAGTGTTTAGTGTCTTGAAATCTGAACACATTTGAACATTGAAATTTAAATACAGTGCCCTGAGCTCTGGGAGGAGGTTTACCCATTAAACAGGAATTTGCACAGCAATGTATAGTGTGTGTGCACTCATCCTAATAGTGGTGTAAGGACTAGGTGGAATATACCATTTCATTCGGGCACATAGGATTCCAGGCTGTGCAATAGATGTGTTCTGCCTTTTATTTCTTGCTGGGTTCTACTATACTGAGGAAATATCTGTTTTACTGTGCATGTTGCAGGTGTTGGGTACTGGCAGTGTGCTGTAATTATCAATGTTAAAGTTAGTACTTTTATTTACTGCGGTGGTGGTGCTGCGGTAGCGTTGTCGCCTCACAGTTAGACGGTGCCCGTTCGATTCTCAGTTAGAGCGTCTTCTGTTTGGCGACATGCGTGAATGGGCGTTCCTTCGTTGAAGGTTGTGCATTAGGCCCAGCAAGTCAGCACGTAAAACTCTACTGCCAATCATTAGCGGACCGGAGTTCCGCTGTGGCGACCCCCTAACTGGGAAAAAGCCGAAAGACACAAACAAACAAAAAGTTAGTACTTTTATTTGTAAGACTGTTGAAGAATTTTCTAGTGATTTGTTTTTCTGAGAGTGCAGTGTTTTTGACACATGATTGTGTAATCATTTATGTAGTCCATAATATCTGTCAAGTTTGGTGAAACAATATCTGCTCACCTCACTGGATGGGATGATTCTGTTAATTAGTTCAGGAAATTAAACATAGCTTATGTACTGTTTCAGATAATGAGTTTATGCGGGTAATGTTAAGTGAATTGTGTGTGTGTTTGTGTGTGTGTGTGTGTGTGTGTGTGTGTGTGTGTGTGTGTGTGTGTGTGTGTGTGTGTGTGTGTGTGTGTGTTGGTCGTAGGTGTGTAGCAAGCAGGATTTAAACATGAATGAGTACCTTAATGGCTGTAAAGAAACCCAGCACAGACACCATTCAGCATCAAAGAGATACTAGTATCTAATCCATCCTTCTTTAGTACTGATTTCAAGAGCTTGAGCTGGTTTGGTGATGAGAAGCAGAGCTGGTCTAGTAATGGCAAAAATAATTTCTTATTAACTGAGATGTATAGAATTTTGATGGTGGATTTGTTCTGAGCAACTCACATAAGTTCCTGCTTTTAGAGTCTGTCTGCTTTATGAATAAATCTTATGGAAATACTGAAATGCTACCACAAAAGGCATCTTGTGTTTTTTTTTTTTTTTTGCTTGATAATAGAGAAACAAATGGTTAGCTGGACAGTTTGCACATCAGAGTGGTTTTAGAAAAGGTTTTAAATGCCAAATCCAAGCATTAAGGTGTTTTAGTCACATGCTAAACATTGGCATATAATCAAGAACTGGAATATAGAAGGTTGTGACCGGGTCTGTGGTCATAACCAGATTATTATGTGCTTGATGCATGGATGTCAGGATATTCACCTTGAGAGTGAAGCTCGAGAGGTGACTTTTGGCATCCATGTTGAGAACTCATAATAGAGAGTTATCATCTGAGATCCAGTCATAATTCTTTGTAATACATGGAGCAAAAAACAGTGCAAAATAATTTACTGGCATTGAAAACTGGTAAAGCACTTAGCAAGCGTTGTCAAACAGACAACAATGCATCTCTCAGCTTATTTATTTAAGACTTCTGTGAGTCAAAGGATTAAAATCAGGAACAGTTTTTAAATATTGCTGTAATTCATATAAAACGATACTAGAACAGCATGTTTTGCATCAGTGGGCATTTTCTGAACAATAAGAAGTTTGAAACTCTACTTCTGACATTTTGACTTACTGTAATCCTCAGTGATTTACCAGAAAAAAATGAGGCAAACTTAGGACAGTTGAGAGGCATGGGCAGCATGTAGAATCAAAGCTGTTTTACTTCTGGCTCTGTTTTTGCTGACTGGTACTGTCCATTGTTAGTCCCTAGCAAGAGACCCGATTGTAATAGCACTTATATGGTTGTATAACAAAAAAGAGATGGTTACAAGGAGGTGTCTTTTAGGTGCCCATACCTCTGATTTTGCAAGGGCTCTAAAGACTCCTTCATCTGATAGATATGACTACAACAAGGTATAAGTCCATAAGGGAGTGAATGACTTAGGGTGCAAACCCAGAGGGGACATGCAGAGAGACATGTTTGATTTTCCATCCATGTGACAAATGCAAGTAAGACACTGCCCCCTGGAATGTATTCTTTCTTCTTCAAAAATGCTGCCTAGGTACAAAGAAAAGATAATTGACCTCAGTAGTTGGTTTAGTAGTTGGTGTCAGCCTGGAGTAGATGCTTGACAGTCTAATTTGCTTCACAAAGGGTGTCCTGAACCTCTTGTTCCAATGATTGCACATAATGGCAAAGACCTTTGCTGTCCCTATTGTGCATTTTTTAGGCTAATAGGCATTCCAGTGTAACATGCTTATCATATCTAAAATTGGATCATATTAAGGTGGCTCTTCTTAGCGCCAGAAGGCTCTTCAAAAAATTGCCATGTCTTGTGTAGCTACTGAGACTGAATTTAAATGTAAAAAGAACACTCCCTTCATATCGGGGTTGGTTTTGCACCTACAGTGCCTTCAGGCTTGATGACAAATGTGATGGTGTCTCCTTCTTTGTCAGGGGCCATATCACCTACAGGCAGAGTCCCAAAGACCCCCAAACTGACCTCATCAGAACTCTAGGTTACCATAACCAGCGCAAACAATCCATTTAAAGCCTGTTACAAGACACCCTCCATTATCTCCTTTGTGTAGGATTCCTAAATGTACTCAAAATACCTATCAATAAGAATTCCGGATTCCATTATATTGGGAAACTTTAACTACCCCTTAATAAACTGGAGCACCAATACCTTCAGTGTAGGGCATGTCCAGAAGTTCTTAGACTTAAACAAAAATTCCCTGCAACAAATTGTTAACAAACCCATACAGGGCAATAATATTCTAAATCTGGTCTGTACAAATACAGCCACTTCATGCACTCTGTCAGTATCTCTTTCATTAGTTAAGTCGGACCATAAACTTGTTATATCCATTTTCAGAATCCATAAAGCCCTTGCAGCATATACACCAAATTCAAGGATTTCAAACTTACTAACCTAATCTCTATGACGAGTTTCAAAATTCATTTTTGGTAGCATAACTCTGATACTGACCTAGCAGATACAGTAGCTTTAAGGAGTTCTTAGGTTCATAGGTGTTTACTAGACTAATGACCACAAGGGCCTTTTTAACCCTGGCCATGCATCCCAAATCTCTGACAAGTTCTGGCACCCTTGTTAAATGTAAGCAGGGGCTTGGGAGGTGAAACATTTACAAGCAGGTATCTGTGTGATGAACCATTTACAGGCTGCCTATGTCCATTAGAGACATAGGTGCCAAACCAGGGATGTATTTCCTGTTCCTCATCCAGTTCTCCAAGTTACACTTGAATTGGGTTAATGATGAGCTGTGCTTCACATGGATGGTGAGCCTGCTCCAGAGAAAGGGTAGTCTCTGGGATACATACCTGTTTGTCCAACAGGCAAGGTTTAAGTCTTTAGAATGGGTAATGTTGGTGCTTTTTGTCTGCAGATATGCAGGAGATCCATCAGAGTGGGTTCTGACAACACCTTGTAAGCCAAGTATACCTCTCCCCTCATTTGCCTGTAGGAGACAGAATACAGGGATAGGGCCTTGAGGCAGTCTGCATAAGACATGTTACCATGTTAGTTACTTATACTCTGTATTCTTTTAGTGAGGAACCTCTGTTGATGTTCCAGTTGTTGGATATGCCTGATTAGGTACATACCAAAGGGGCATTATACTCAATGATAGGTCTGATAAATACAGAAAACAGTGGAACAATGACTTCCTTGGGCCTAGATGCCATACCTTTGTTTGTAAGTTGCACAATTTAGAATGAGTCCCTCACTACTGTAGACACGTGATGGTCAAAGGCTAGATAACTGTCTATGTGTGTCCCCAAGTCCCTGCTACTGGGTCAAATCTTAGGGGTGTGTTGTCAATATGATAGTTAACGAGGGGTGGATGACTTCCCAAAGGATACTGTTATGCATTCTTTGGCATTTAGTTTTAGTTCATGGCTCTGGCACTAGTTGTTTGTCTGTTGTTTGTTGTACCTAAGCTCTTATGTTTCTGTGTCTCTTCAATAAAGAATACATTCAAAAGAAATAGAAAGTTTCATCTTGACTTTGTAACTGCATGTTGGCTGTCAACTTGCATCTACAAGAATTCCTACTTGCTTGGATTTAACTAGCACATACAACTATATGCTGTATGTTTAATTATATATCCTCATTTTAACCTCTTAAGTTGGTCAACAATGCTTGCATGGGGTATTGTGTCTAAGGCCTTGGCCAGGTCAAGGTAGACAGTGTAAACCATTTTGCCCTCATCCATTGCTTTTGTGACCTTCTCAACGAAGCCCATCAGGTTGAGTAGGCACGACCTTCTCCTGATGAAACCAAACTGGGTTGGGCCAGGTTTCCTATGTCATTATTGACCATTTCCATGATAATTCTTTCCATGGATTTGCATATGACACTAGTGAAACTTATGGGTCTGTAGTTTCCAGAGTCTGTAGATGGCCCACCTTTGTGCAGAGGGATGACTGTTGCTGTTTTCCATTCATGAGGCATGAAGCTTGGTTGGAGGCTACAGTTAAATAGCAATTTCAGAGGGCCTGATAGATCATGTTTTATCCTACAGTAGAGTCCCGTTTATCTGACCTTCAGTTATCGACAGTCCATTTTATCTGACAGAAAGTGAATGCTGCTGAGTGCATGTGCGCCTGTACAAAATTTTATCACTTGCTAGCTTGCTAGCCAATGCATGTGCCTTGACTTCACCATTACTCAAACTTTACTGTATTGTATTTTAGTGTAGTGTGTTTTTCTACAATCTGCTTTAGAAAATGTCAAGTGAAAAGCGAAAGAAAGTGATTCTTACACTTGACCAGAAACTTGTTGCATTAAAAAGGATAGACAAAGGCAAATCAATGCAAAAAGTTGCCTCTGATTTAGGCATTGGAAGAGTAACTGTTGGTGACTGGAAACGAAACATAGGTGAACTAGAAAAGTGGTGTTCTACTCATGCTTCAAAGGAAGGAATCCAGAAGAGAAAAACAATGAGAAAATCTGGCTATGAGAAAGTGAGTGAAGCATTGTTTTTGTGGTTTACCCAACAAAGAGAGAAAGGTACACCTATATCAGCCCCCATCTTGCAAGAGAAATCATTACTTTTCCATAAACAGGTAAATGAAGGTGATCCTGATTTTACAGCAGGTGCAGGCTGGGTGGATCAGTAGAAAACACGATACGGAGTGAGGCAGCTTAATATTTGTGGTGAGAAATTATCAGCACAGTCAGAGCTAGTCGATAAATTTAGAGCAAAGATTCATAGTCCTCATTGACAAAGAAAGATTATCAGGTGAGCAGTTGCGACGAAACAGGCCTAAATTATAAAATGCTTCCTACAACAACTCTTGCTTCTCGGACTGAAGCATCAGTGCCTGGTTATAAACAAAGCAAGGAAAGAGTTACTATACTGGCTTGCAGTAACGCTATGGGTAGCCACAAAATGGAGCTTGTTTTGACTGGAAAAGAAAACAAAAAAAAACCACAAGCATTTAAGAACCTATCCCTGAATGCTCTACTGGTTTGCTATTGAAATCAAAAAACTGCATGGATGAACACAGAAATTTTTAAAAACTGTTTTTTGAAGCGTTTGTTCCTTCTGTGGAAAAGCATTTAAAATCTGCCAATTTGCCGAGGAAATCTATCCTCATCCTCAGTAATGATCCATCTCATGCTGATGAGTCTCAACTACATAGTGGAGACATAAGGACAAATTTTCTTCCATCCAATGTCACCTCTTTATGTCAGGCAGTGGATCAAGGTTCATTACAGTGTATTACAGTGTCTAACAAAAAATACTATCGGAAGCTTCTCAGAGCACTTATAGAGGCGATCAATGAGGGCAGTGGGCTACTAGAAAATTTTTTTAAAGTTGATTTAAAAGATATGATTTATTGGATTGCTCAATCGTGGGAAGAAGTTGAACCACAAACAGTTGCGAGTTTGTGGAGGAAGTTGCTTTCTGAATATGAAAGCTCAGCACTTGATACTGATGTCATTCAGGAACACAACAAAAATTTGATTTCGTTGGTACAACAGATTCCAGGATGTGAAAATGTGAACAGTGATGACATACAAGAATGGATAAACAAAGATGAACAATATCAACTGACCAACAAACATTTATTAACACTTGTAAATGGGAATGAGGATGATGTCACTGAACCGAGTGACACTAAGGACAGAACAGAGAAAATCAGTCACTTTGATGGAGTAAAAGCAATTGAAGCAGCTCTAAGCTATGTGGAACAGCATTCTGAGGCGACCAGTACTGATGTCTTGTTACTTCAGCGTTGGCATGACCTAGCAGCAACTAATAGATGGATTCTATAAAACAAACCACGATAACCATTTTTTTTACCAAGTAACTTACATCAACAGCACGTATTACATTGCAATACAGTACAGTAAAATGTTTTTTTTCCTTGAAAGAGTGTATGGTACAGTATTTTAACAGGGTTTCTTGTTGATAGAGTGTACAGTAAACTACAGTATGAGTATTTAAACAGTGTTTTTTGTTGAAAGAGTATACAGTACAGTTTAAGTGTTTTTTGTTGTTGTTGAAAGAGTGTATTTACAGATTGCATTTTAACTACAATCTCATTTTCAGAGTGTATTCTAATTACAAACTTGGGTGGTTCTGGGTTATGTGATATTCCTGGTTGTCTGACCACCCCTCAGTCCTGTTTAGGTCGGATAAACGGGACTCTACTGTATTTAGAAGGCATCCTAGGATAGTGTCTGTGCCTATAGATAGAGTGTTCTTGGCTGTAGAGAGAGCATTAAGGACCTGTTCTCTAGTGATAGTAGGAATAGTTATATTTGATGGTATTTCCTGAAGGAAGGTTGATGGAGAGAGAGAGGTAAAGTTTGAGCTGAATTTGTTGGGCAGACGGTTTACTATATATTTTGGCTCAGCATAGGTGGCTCCATTGAGCTGTGCACACAATTGATTATTGCCTTTGAGGGTGCGAACATAGCTAAAGAATGACTTGTGGTTGTCCTTGGCCAGAGAACCTAAATTTACCTCATATTTGGCTTTGGTAGACTACATTTGTCCTCTGAGTTGTTTGTTTAGTTTGATAAAAGTGATTTTATCCTGCTGGATGCTGCACCTCCTAATTTTTGCCATGATTTTCTTCCATCTGTTATGTAGCTTATTGATCTTGTGATTCCATCAGGGTGGCATGTTTTTTGAGTTAGCTCTTCCTAGTGAGTACAACTGCCTGTATGCAGCTATTAACAGGCTTGAATAGATTTTCTGTGAACAGTTCTGTGTAGTCAGCAGTGTTCTCAGGGTTTATGTGGGGGGGGGGGGTAAAATTTTGCCAGGTTAACACTTAATAGTAGGAAGTTAGCCTTAAAGTAGTTCCTGAATATTCCAGGGTTAGCTGGGGTTCTAGGTTTTATTTTATTTCAAAGGAGACCATTTTGTGGTCTGATCTTACCAAAGAAGACATTACACTAGGAGGTGTGCAGCACTCTCCCATGTTAGTGAGGACCAGATCCAGTATGGTTGCACTCCTTGTTGGTGTGTTGACAGTCTGGTCAAGGAGTTTATGTTTACAAAATCCAGGAATCTGTGTTACTCTAATTTTGGTGTTGTGTATAATTCCTAGTCAATATTAAGGTGATTAAAGTCACCCTTTACTATGACAGTGGGTTGTATGGTAAGTGCTTTGAATAAGTTTAAATACGTGATATAGGTTTCCTGAGTAATAGAGGGGGTCGTATAGCTTGTATGAAGTGATACTGGATTTTACCTATGGTGATTTGAACATGGTGAAACTCAACTGCATTGTCCTGTTTGACCAGCCTTGAGGTATATTCATTTTTGATGTAAATTGAGACACTTCCACCATTAGTCCCTGTCTGTGTAGTAGTTGGTCTAAGTGTGTGGAAGGCATTATAGCCATGCAGTGTCAGTGTGCTGTTTATGGCTTTAAACAATCTCTTAGCGACTGCACAGATATTAGCACTCTGTAGGGTGAAGAGAGCTTCTAGGGAGTGAAGTTTTTTGTTTAGAATCCTAGCATTGAGCACTAATACCATTAGATTTTTTTGGTTTTGATTTGCTATGTCAGAAGTACTTTCAATTTGGCATTGTCTAAAAAAGGCACTAAAGGGAAGACAATGTTTTAGCTAATATTCGAAAGCCTAGAGTGGAGAAATGCAGACCATCCCTGGCAAAGCAGTGTGATCTGTTGATCATCTCCTTTCATGGGGATAAATATTGTACTCCCTTAGAATGACACCAGAAACTGAGGCAGTTATTAAAGTCAGTCATCTGTTGTTCATGTTGTGGCATCATCCTTGAAGAAGGTAAAATGCTGCTCAGTGCTAGGCTCATACCAGCCCGGGTCACATATTCCAAGAACTCCATGATGTGTCTCTTCATATAGTCTGGGGAAGTATGTCTCAGGTCATTTACAACCAAATGGGCTATGACTAAGTCATTCTGGTACTTGTGGTCCAATACCAAAAGAATAGGAAATCCCAGGAGAATACAAAACTACGCACTTTATTATTTAAAACACAAAATAAAATGCTTGTTTGTTTAACCATATATGTTTGGTTTTGACATCTACGTATTTTGCTAGTGGTGTTATTTTGGAACCTTGTGCTGACACTATAGGTCTAAGCGGTGGGTTAGATATGTCCTTGTGTATTTTCGGGATTCCAAAAATTATTGGAATCCTAGGTTTGTCTTTTTTCAAGAACAGCAACATTTTGTTTTCTATCAAGGCTTCTGTTTCCATGTTATCAAGGGCTATATCTATTTTTTTGTAGGCCAAATTTATCTCGTTTCTGGATACCACTCTATATTTGGTTTGGTCCATCAATATTTCATTCATTTTCCCATCATATTCTGTTACATCCATTAATACCACCCCCCCCTCCCTTGTCAGGCTTCATTACCCTTATGTTTTTTTCTCATCTCAATTCAAGTAGTTTCTCTTTTTCTTTTGGATCTAAATTATCCTTGTATCCTGTTCTTTTATCAACTTTACTAATAACTTCTTCCATAACCTTTTCAAAGTTTTTTAATTGTGCCTGTATGGGTGGGTTGAAGGTGGATTTACACTTCAAAATATTTTGGTCCTTATTTATTTGTATATTGTGGTCTGACCCTATTCCTTCCTTATTATAGAGTAATTCCAAGTTCATTTTCCTAAGGAATATTTTCATATCCAATATAGTTTGTACCTTGTTCCCCTTTACTCTTGGAATGTATTTAAAACTTTTTTCCATGAGTGAAAAATGATCCCTGCTTAAATCAATGTTACTGTAATTGTAAATAGTAAGACCATTGAAAGTCCATACATTCCCTTCTTGTATGATACCTTGATTCACTTCAACATGTTCAGGTTTGGGTCTTAATACTGTCTGTATCTCCCTCTTCCTCTTGACCCCCCCCTCATTTGAAAATTCTGTTTCCTTCTTTCATCTGTCTCAAATTCTGTGTATTCCTTCACTAGAGGGGGGAACTCAGTGTCATAATCAAGACTGTTCATCCCATGTCTGTTGTTTCCCTTCCTTGTCCCTTCACTTTCTTTCCATTCCCTGTTGTTCCTTTCAACATATTTCCCCAAAGGCCTAGTGTTTTGTAAAGGTTTAGGGTAACTTAACTCATTTTCGTACTCTAAAATATCCCTCCTAAGTTTCTCTGTTTTCCTTTTTACTAAATCAGTACATTTCTTGTCTATATTGTGCTTTAAATTATTATACTCGTTTCGCTCTTCCCTTACTCCATACACTAAATCATCCCTTATCTGTAAATCTAAAGTGTTAATTTGTCCAGATAACATTTCTAAATTTCTTTGATTCTCATTAATTATGCATTTCACAATTTCCATTCCACAATTATTAAATACTTCTACCAGTTGTTTATGGAAAATTGACCCAATTTGCACGTTATTAGGGTATTTCCAAGTCCGTAACCCTTTGGGTACAATTTTCCTCTGCAAACATTCTGTGAGATATCCGTTTTCTATCATCACAGATTTATATTTAAACATTAAATTAGATATGTCATCTAATTTCTTTTTAAAAGTATCATTGTTCGTAGTCTGCTTATGGTTACCCATAGTATAATTAAAATTAAAAACATGTTGTTTGTTCAGCCAAAAGTCCATCTCTTTTTTATCAGAGATGTTCAAAGTACCTTTTTCTGTAACTCCGCTTTGTGACTCAAGAAATAAATCCTCGTTTTCTTCCCCTTCGTCTTGTAGTATCCTCGGCGTATTACCAGGGTTGAAAGTTTGACCGTTCGGTCCGTGCTCCACAACGCTTGTTGTACCAGCTCCTCTCCTATAGCGTTTACGTTTAGCACCCTGCTGCCTCGTTCCCAGTTCGCCGTCATCATCGCTGCCTTCCGGGTTGCGATTTCCTTGGGTCAGAACTGAACAAAGCGGTGTCAATAAATCAATTAGGGCAGTAAGTTGCCCTACCAGCTTTCTGCTTTGGCTGGTATCATCCTGTGCTGACGTTTTGTCCTTCTCCTTGTCCATACCGCTCACTCGACCAATAACCACAAACAGCGGGAACTTCCGAATTGCACCAAAACCAAAAGAATAGGAAATCCCAGGAGAATAAAAACTACGCACTTTATTATTTAAAACACAAAATAAAATGCTTGTTTGTTTAACCATATATGTTTGGTTTTGACATCTACGTATTTTGCTAGTGGTGTTATTTTGGAACCTTGTGCTGACACTATAGGTCTAAGCGGTGGGTTAGATATGTCCTTGTGTATTTTCGGGATTCCAAAAATTATTGGAATCCTAGGTTTGTCTTTTTTCAAGAACAGCAACATTTTGTTTTCTATCAAGGCTTCTGTTTCCATGTTATCAAGGGCTATATCTATTTTTTTGTAGGCCAAATTTATCTCGTTTCTGGATACCACTCTATATTTGGTTTGGTCCATCAATATTTCATTCATTTTCCCATCATATTCTGTTACATCCATTAATACCACCCCCCCTCCCTTGTCAGGCTTCATTACCCTTATGTTTTTTTCTAATCTCAATTCAAGTAGTTTCTCTTTTTCTTTTGGATCTAAATTATCCTTGTATCCTGTTCTTTTATCAACTTTACTAATAACTTCTTCCATAACCTTTTCAAAGTTTTTTAATTGTGCCTGTATG
Organism: Protopterus annectens; assembly: GCF_019279795.1. NCBI lineage: Eukaryota > Metazoa > Chordata > Ceratodontiformes > Protopteridae > Protopterus > Protopterus annectens. The sequence continues at coordinate 1,092,839,628 of NC_056746.1, read as the reverse complement.
GGTGGGTTGAAGGTGGATTTACACTTCAAAATATTTTGGTCCTTATTTATTTGTATATTGTGGTCTGACCCTATTCCTTCCTTATTATAGAGTAATTCCAAGTTCATTTTCCTAAGGAATATTTTCATATCCAATATAGTTTGTACCTTGTTCCCCTTTACTCTTGGAATGTATTTAAAACCTTTTTCCATGAGTGAAAAATGATCCCTGCTTAAATCAATGTTACTGTAATTGTAAATAGTAAAACCATTGAAAGTCCATACATTCCCTTCTTGTATGATACCTTGATTCACTTCAACATGTTCAGTTTCGGGTCTTAATACTGTCTGTATCTCCCTCTTCCTCTTGACCCCCCCCTCATTTGAAAATTCTGTTTCCTTCTTTCATCTGTCTCAAATTCTGTGTATTCCCTCACTAGAGGGGGGAACTCAGTGTCATAATCAAGACTGTTCATCCCATGTCTGTTGTTTCCCTTCCTTGTCCCTTCACTTTCTTTCCATTCCCTGTTGTTCCTTTCAGCATATTTCCCCAAAGGCCTAGTATTTTGTAAAGGTTTAGGGTAACTTAACTCATTTTCATACTCTAAAATATCCCTCCTAAGTTTCTCTGTTTTCCTTTTTACTAAATCAGTACATTTCTTATCTATATTGTGCTTTAAATTATTATACTTGTTTCGCTCTTCCCTTACTCCATAAACCAAGTCATCCCTTATCTGTAAATCTAAAGTGTTAATTTGTTCTGACAATATCTCTAAATTTCTTTCATTCTCATTAATTATGCATTTTACAATTTCCATTCCACAGTTGTTAAATACTTCTACCAATTGTTTGTGGAAAATTGACCCAATTTGCACGTTGTTAGGGTATTTCCAAGTCCGTAACCCTTTGGGTACAATTTTCCTCTGCAAACATTCTGTGAGATATCCATTTTCTATCATCATAGATTTGTATTTAAACATTAAATTAGATATGTCATCTAATTTCTTTTTAAAAGTGTCATTATTCATAGTCTGCTTATGGTTACCCATAGTATAATTAAAATTAAAAACATGTTGTTTATTCAGCCAAAAGTCCATCTCTTTTTTGTCAGAGATGTTCAAAGTACCTTTTTCTGTAACTCCGCTTTGTGACTCAAGTAGTAAATCCTCGTTTTCTTCCCCTTCGTCTTGTAGTATCCTCGGCGTATTACCAGGGTTGAAAGTTTGACCGTTCGGTCCGTGCTCCACAACGCTTGTTGTACCAGCTCCTCTCCTGTAGCGTTTACATTTAGCACCCTGCTGCCTCATTCCCAGTTCGCCGTCATCATCGCTGCCTTCCGGGTTGCGATTTCCTTGAGTCAGAACTGAACAAAGCGGTGTCAATAAATCAATTAGGGCAGTAAGTTGCCCTACCAGCTTTCTGCTTTGGCTGGTATCATCCTGTGCTGCATCCAAGAACTCCATGATGTGTCTCTTCATATAGTCTGGGGAAGTATGTCTCAGGTCATTTACACCCAAATGGGCTATGACTAAGTCATTCTGGTACTTGTGGTCCAATAACCTGAGTGCATATCTGATGTGACAGATCTTGGCCCTTGATAATCAACTGACCATTACTTTCGCCTTACTCAGCCTGGTAAGAAGAACATCAGTGTGTCTCACAATGGAATCTCCAATGACTAGAATGTTGGATTCTTTGCTGGCTTGACTTATGGATTTAAAAGTGCAGGCTCCATGAGATATGGCTATATGTGTGGATGTGATCATTGTTTTGAAAGAGTACATTTGGCGTTGCCGGGGGTGTTTGTTATGTGTACTTTGTCTAGGAGGGCTTTGGGGTTTAGAAAGGTAGCATTTAAGTTCCTCACCATACGTAGGTTTGTGTGTCTTCTTTGAATTGTGTGTGATGGGTGCAGCATGTATACTACTGAAAACCTTATTGACATTAGGGGTGCTTTGATGTGGGAGCTTTGCCTCCAGTGACATTGTGTAAATACACCTCTACACGTACCATGTCACTTTATTTGAGAATTAACTGGTTGTCAGTAAACATGAGGAGATTTCCCACACTGTTTCAGGATACCGATATCCACCAAGTTGGTAACAAAGATAGTGGGAAAGTTCATATTATGGCAACAGACTCTTTTTTTATTGATTAGACAGTTGGAGTGAGAATAAAAAGTAATGTCAGGAGTATATGGTTTGCTACTCTGGGGGCAGTACTAGTCACTGCAAACTAGTTGTCCTGTGTGTGACTAAGTATTGGTGAAATTTCTATGGTGCTTTTACCAGCAAAATATCAACTCAAAGTGTCTATGGCTATACAGGACACACCAAACACCTGAGGGGGGGAACTAATAAGTATAGCCTGATGATTTATGTATAAAGTATTTAGACAGATATTCTGAAGTTATAAGCAAATTATGCAGTACTTACTGAAAAGAAAGTATTAGCTTGCCAAGAATAATGAAAAGAGGGAAGTCGCCTGAATGGCTGCTACCAAACTACTACTAGTATTGGTCTCACCACAGCTTCACTCTGCTGGGATACAGTGCTCCTTTGCTTCTTCTCTCACCAGAAGCAAAAGAGAAGTACCAATCCCAACATGTGAAGCAGGCCACAGCCTGTTTGGTGATCCACAGCCTTGTCCCCAATGATGTAAGGGTCTGTAGGCTTGTTGTAAATGTTTCCTGGTAGATGCCTTGAATAGCAACCAGACCAATCAGAAAGGTCAAGCAGAGACACTCACTTCCCGACCAGAAAGATTCAGGAATCTATGCATTCTGCTCCTTCTCTCACTAGGAGCAAAATATAAGCATAAATTCCAAACTGGCACCTATGAAATAGTTATTAGGCCTTCCAGTGATCAGCAGCCCCCAGGAAATAGCGTTCTTCTGCTCCTTCTCTCACCAGGAGCAACATAGCAGCATCAATCACAAGATGACTACTTAGAGACAGAATGTGGGCTGTCCAGTAATTGGTGGTCTTAGAGTAGATGTTGCAGATTTTAAAGGTAATATGGAAAAGTGGGTTAATACCCTAAGAGCTGCAGTATGCACTAAGCAGTTAGATATGAAAGTTTAAGATTAACTTAAGTTTTAGCTATGTAAGTGGAGAGTCACTAATTTTAAAAGAGCAAGATATACTGGAAGGGTTGGGTACTTTGTATTCTGGTTATATGGAATACAATGGGATGACCAATACATTTAAATAGTTAAGGGGGGGGGGGTGATTTCACAAAATAATAATTTTGTACTTACTCACAGTATCCAGTGGAAGAGGAGAAGGTAGGAGATATGTGGGCAAACTAGCATAAGAGGCAGTTAACTAGAAAGATAGTTGAGATTAAAAACACAACAGTGCCAGGATTGGAGGGTGAGGAAAATTTTAATTTCTGTGTGATTCACAAGAGACACACCTTTGGTCTCTTTCCTAGTTTAAATATGTGATTAAAAGCAAAATACAAGTAAAGCACAGTGTAAATATAAAATAGACGAAGACAATAAAGCAACACAAAATGCAAGAAAGCAAAAACAAACTAAACTGTCCCTCACAGCAAATTGTGGCAGGGTCTGGGTGAGCTTTCTAGTAAAGCCTTGGAATGTTTTATTTTACCCCTTAAATAGAAGGTTTAGTTCCTAGGTCTACCCTCAGTTTTGCAGGTAATTAACCTTAAGTGACCTATTCTAATTTCTGTGTGACTCACAAGAGACACAGCTGTGGTCTCTTTCCTTGTTTAAATATTCAGTTAAAAGCAGAGTACAAGTAAAACACTGTGTAAAGAAAATGAATCACAATATACAAAACAGAGAAGAAAGTAAAAACAAACTAACCTTTCCCTCACAGCAAGTTGTGGCAGAGTCTGGGTGAGCTTTCTAGAGTTTAGACAAATACATTGAGTTGACAGTCCCAACAAGAGCAAAATATATTGAGAATTTAAAATCAAACACATTAGTGGTCCGCCAACATAAATACATTTTTTAACAAAAATAAAAAAAAGACTATAAAGTTATACAGCGTGTCTAAACCCTTCATGTCTAGCATAGTATCAACAATTTTAGAAGAAATTTAAAAAATACATTTTTTCTATTAAAGCAACCCACAATTAGCATCTGGAGCTAAGGACAGTTGTAAAGATTTTCTTTAGCTACACCAGGTAACTAAGAAACAGCACCCAACATTTTTTTCTGGACTCATTCAAAATGGCACCTTCCACTCAGACCCAATAGATATTGCCAATCTACTAACAAGCAACTTCAGTGATAACTTTAACCCTGGAATGCAGTTTAAAATGATTTTCAATCAAGGATTTTAGATTGCATACATGGTTTACACTCATAAATATCTGTGAGAGTTTTTTTTTTAATTTTAATGTCATTCAAATGTTCTCTCACCCATATCCTCAGATTTCTAGTCATTTTACCAACATGAAAAGAGCAGGTTTGGCAAGTAGTCAAGCAGACCATCACACAGGATTTATAAGTAAAACAAAAATTTAGTTTGAATAGTCCTAGCAAAATTCTTCACCACAGTGGTGTTAGTACTATTGTATTTTCAAATTTTACAAAAATCACAGGGATATTTTTCCACAATTTTCCCTGTAGGTGGACTAATAAAATGAACACTATTTTCTGTATTTAAATATTGCTTATTTGTTCTCATCACCACTGACGGCCGAACATCAGTAAAGTCATTGAAAGATCTTTTAGTAGATTTTGAGGAAAAAACTGTTCAAGTAGATCCTCACAATGGAATATTTTATTTCTGCAAGAGAGTATCGTAGCCAGTAGAGTCCCAAAGGGACTCCAGTTTTTTAGGTTACCCAGTCGAGCATATGAGGGCCATCCTGTTGCTGATGACATTCTATTGTTTATTCTGATTTTAGGAATTTTGCTTTTGCTGTAGTCAACTCAGTTTATCTTTCCCTCAGGGGAGGCGATATAAACAATGAATTACAGTTAAAGAAAATGTATTGACAGTTGAGATTAAATGCATCTAATCCACGTGGTATTAATGATGCTGTTAGCATTCATATTAAACTAAAATTCTTGTCTTTAAGGATTAAACCTTATATTTTTCTTTTATTTTAATGGTTTTCATTTTATAGAGATGTCCATCCATCCTCAACCCCTTTTCCCATTTTGCACATAGGTCGGGATGTCACTTCCGCAGTGACAATCATCTTGAGCCAAGGTTTACACTGCCGGGTGGCTGGCCATGCTACAGTACTTCATTCACACCACTTGCTCATACACACTCTTACCTATGGCCAATTTAGAGTGTCCAATCCACCTACATTATGTCTTTGGAATGTGGGAGGAAACCAGAGTATCCAGAGGAAACCCACTTGACCACTGGGAGGACATGCAGATTCCACACAAAAGGCACCCCAGCAGAGAATCGAACAGGAGAACCTCTTAAGTTTACTCTGAACTTTTCAGATAAGGAAGTAAGCTTTTTAGATGTATCCGTCATGCGGACCACAAATGGTGACCTGAATGTTAAAATGTATAAGAAAGAATGCCACGTTAACAATCTCCTTAGGAGGGATAGCATGCACCCTCAGTTCATTTTTAAAAACGTAGCTCAAAATCAAGTTTATAGAGCTTCCAGGCTTAATGCTATGGATGAAGCATTTGTTACACAGTTAACCGTAGTGGAAACTGATTTATTAGAGAGAGGTTATGATAGGAAATTAATTGATTCTATTATCAATGCAGTAAGTAATGTGAGGCACACTAGAGCCAAACCCTACTTTTCTAAACCAATAGAAAGTAATATTAATGATCGTGTCAGAAAAATACAAACACTTAAACCATGTTTTAGTTATTCAAGAAATATTAGACGGTTTACTGATATAATTAATAGGCACTGGAATATTTTAACTTCGGACAAGCAAATAAACAAATTGATAGGTGCTTTTCCAGAATTCACATTTAGAAATAAAAAAATCTTTAAAAAGACAATTATGTGGTCCCAGAGACACTGATTCACGAAACAAAGAAAAAGGAACCAGACCATGTTTCAAATGTCAATTTTGTAAATACATAAGTACAGATAGTATATTTGTGCATCCAGATACAGGCAAATGTTTTAATTTTAATGTTAGTGCTAGATGTGATTCTTCACATTTAGTTTATCTAGCTACCTGTAAAATATGTAATAAGTTTTATATAGGCAAAACAGACAGATTATTAAAAGATAGAATTAGAGAGCACATGTATTACATTAAAAAGGGAAGTTCCTTTAATGCTCTAGCTAAACACATAAAAGAAACTAGTATAGAGCATCAATTTACTTTTAGAGTGATAGATAGGTATTTTGAAAATATAAGGGGTGGTGACACTAAGATACAAACAGAGAATCTGGAAATAAAATGGATAGTTAGATTGAGAGCTGACTATGGACATGGCCTGAATGACCATGTGCCATTGAAACCTTTTTTAAAAAATAGAGCCTTACGTAGATAGTTATTTAGTTGTTGAATTGTTGACTGTGCACATTTATGCAAGTATCTTATAAACTATGGTATTTATTGAAGTTGTATTTATGTTGTTTTTTATATATACATATATATATGTCTATGGGAAATATTTATATATTTATACTATTTATGGCTTCATATGTGTCATGAAAATAAGGATAGGAGTTTTTATAAAGTTGATATTTTATTTTAATTTTACTTTTATTTTTATTTTAAAGTTTTATATACCTTTAAGCTCTTTATTAGTTAATTAAGAGATGCATAGTATAAATATGGGTGTGTTGCTAGTTCTTGTATACACCTGAAGAAGCCAGTTGGTGAAAGTGCTTGTGTGTGACCTAAGAATAAAGCTTTTTGGAAGAGACCTGCAGCCTGCCTGCCTCTGTTCATTTACATAGTTAATTAATATATTTAGTTGCTTATAAATTTAGTTCTGAAGAAGTCATACAGTTGTACTGATGAAAGCACTTAACTGTGGATTCATCAACACCTTTCAGCTTATCCCGGTTAGGGATTGCCACAGAGGAATAACAGTCCGCAGAACGATTGGCAGTGGAGTTTTACGATGCTGAGTTGCCAGTCCGGCACCCAACCTTCCACAGAAGGCACCCACTTTCACGCACTCACAGCTAGGACCAATTGAGAGTGTCCAAGCCACCTACAGGATGTCTTTGGGATGTGGGAAGAAACCGGAGCACTCGGAGGAAACCCAAGCGACCACAGGGAGGACATCCAGACTCCAAAGCACTTAACTGTGGATTAAATTGTTAATTGCATTCTACTTACTACCTTGCTATCCTATATCACATTCTATCTCTGACTGTTAAAGCAGAAAGGTTTCTTTGTAATTTGATATGTAAAGCTTTTTAAATTTTGTTTAAAATTAATGTACAGATTAAATGATTAGGTCCTGTAAATACAAACTGATTGAAATCAGCCACTTCTAAATCCTTTCATCTTGGTTAGAATTGGCTTCTAAGTAAAACTCCATGCATAGAGTGACCATAGTGTGCTCTTAAAGAGAACTGTATATAATTTTTCTGTCTATGACCTTAGTAAATAGCCCTCTGAAATTTAGCCATGTCTTAATCTACTGGTAGTACCTACTTTGTTGTTCACATAAGAAAAAATCTATGATGTCAGGATTTAGAGACCTCCAACAATCTCAGATTAAAATCAACGAATCTTGCCCAATTTTATACAGAGGCTTAAGACTGTGCTGCTACACCTAGATGCTACAACAGCCCTGGTTTTGATTCACACAGCCTTAATTTATCTACTGGGTGATATTGAGTAATTAATTTACACAGACAACTCCTAGGTCACCTCTACAAAGGGACTGTGTGTTCAGTGAGCTTACAAGGTCAAAACTGTTGCTGTAGTTATCTATTATTTGCCATAGAGCAGAAAGAACATATTTAAGGTGGTTAGTTCAGCTAGACTGGGACAGTAAAACTGGAAGATCAAAGTTTAAAATACAGGTAAGTGTTTTTTCTGAGAGCTGTCTTCTGTCATCCTTCTTAACTGCTACTGGATTGTATGGGAGGGATATCACTATTAAGATAGTTTCACCTTTCAGTTCAAGCCACACCATCCCCTCCATACTTTTATCAGGCTATAGAGTTTTTCTTTAGTTTTTATCATTTTTAGAAAGAGCATTTTTTGCATCTTGGGAGGGCCGCAGTGGTGCAGCGGTTAGTGTTGCCTCACAGCAAGAGGTTCTCCCGTTCGATTCTCGGCTGGAGCGCCTTCTGTGTGGAGTCTGCATGTCCTCCCCACGGTCAAGTGACGTCTAAAGACATGCAGGTAGGTGCGTGCGTGAATTGGTGTGCCTTCTTTGAAGGTTGGACATCGGGCTGACAACTTGGCACCGTAAAAATCCACTGCCAATCATTAGTGGACCGGAGTTCCGCTGTGGTGATCCCTAACCGGGAAAAGTCGAAAAACAGTTTACAGAAAGAATGAACAGATAAAGCAATTCCTGTGGAAACAGTAGGAAAAAAATGTTGCAGCAACCTCCAAAGTAGATAAAAAAATTGATTTATTACAATAATCCAAACCAGTAGTCAAGCGTGCTTTCGTCTTGTAACCCAAGACTTCTTCAGAACAAATTAAAATACATCAGTACCATACTTAAATAGTCCCTGGTGAACAATTAAAGGTGATTGTCAATTAAGAGCCAAAATGTAAGGAAGTCCTTGTAAGGACAAAAGTTAAAAATGCTTTTAAATTAATTCATGACCATCTTATTAATGACATAAAAAATATATAAGAACACTTCCAAATATTTAAATGTGCAGTAATGCAATATTACAAAACTATAATTCACATTTTATATATTAAATGTCTTATTTAAAAATCTTTTTTGATAAAAAATGTCTTCTAAAGCTTTAATGCCTTGTACTTCAATACTGGCATGATGCTACATGCCTCATTTATACCAGGGGGGTGGGTGGAATTTAGGCTAAACTGCCACATTAACTCTTCCCTGTCAAGTCTGTTCTTCCAATTCTCTCCCCTCAAATCACTTCCTACAATTTCTATAATCCCAACGTGAAAAAGTTTGACATAATACATTCCCCTTCAAGTGCCTATATAGGGCATTGTTCTCATCTTCATGTTTAATAGCGTAGAGGTGTTCATATATTCTCCTACAGAGAGCCCTTTCAGTTTTGCCTATATAGAACTGTTGACAGTTCTGACAAACCGCCACATACACTAACCCCTTATATCTACAAGAGCCCCTTTTCAGTGTAACTTTCCTCCTAGGGGACCCTATTTCTATGTACTCAACACCAAAAATGTACGGGCAGTAGGCACATGATCCACAGTTCCTGATCCCCCTTGGTAGACCAGTTGAATGAATACGGTGCTCCAATAAAAATTTTTAATTATAATTAGTTTTAAATACAAACGCAGGTTCTTTACCTATAAAATCCATAAGGTCATCCGTACTTTTAAACATAACCCAGTTCCTTCTCACTATCTGTTTAATTTCCTTACTCAGCTCACCAAATGTTAAAACCAATGCTTGACTGTAATTTTTGTCCTTGTTCTGGGCCTCAGGGTTCCCTATAGGTTCAGTTATTGTTCCTAATAAAGGTTTAAATCTTTTTCCCCCATTTTCTCAGACTTGCAAATAAAATAGAGGATCTAATGTTGTCTTTTTCATCCATTCCTCAACCTTTATGTTTTGGATCTGATCTCAGATCTAACTTCAGCCACTTCTCAAACTTTGCATCGATAGCTCAAGCTCCTCCCCTTATCCATAATCCTCTCCCAAGCCCCAGACTAACTCAGATCTTGTTTGCCGCTCTAGTGATCAGACATGATTGATATAACTGAAGTGTTTTGGAGATACATATCTCATTTCTTTTGACTTGATTTCTTTCTTTCTCCCTCTCTCTCTATCTTGGTTTTTGACCTTTTATTTTTTTATTTTTTGCTTTTCCTATCCTCCCCATTTATTTTTAAAAATGTATCCTAAAGAATTTGGTATCTTTTATTTTGTATACTGTAAGGTCACCGTTCTTTGCCTTCCAGGCCTTGTGCATTTTCCTCTTCTTTCTTTCTGCTAGTTTTTTCCTATAGTTTTCTCTGCCATTGATGGTAGTTACTTTCCCATTGCTGGGAGTTTCTTATTTACTGTTGCTGGTATTTTTGTCTGATTAGATTTTTTTCTCTACTGTTTGTTTCTAGGTGTTTTTCTTTGCTGCTTCTGGGATTGGTTGTTATCCTTTAAGATGTCTAACAAACCCACTGCTTTCAAAAAATATTTGTTTTGTGGGCAGAAGATACCTAACTCGAAAGTGTGAAATTTGTTCTGGCTTCAACCATAGATTCTTGGATGAAAGCACGAACAAAATAGTTCTAAAGGGTCACTTGCCTTCCTCTTCCTGTTCTTCATTATCTGAAGTGTCCCCTCCACCCAGAAACTGGCAGAGAATCTTGAGATGAAAAGAGAGAGAGAGTGCCAGAGATAAACCAAGGGAGTCGAGGAAGTGCTGTCCTGACTGCTCTCCTCACTCGGCTTCAGCTTCAACTCCTCCACCAAAATTTCCAGGACCTTGCATCTATCCTCTTCTTCAGATGCATAAACTTAGGCTTCTAAGCCACCAACCCTTCAACAATCTCAGTTCTCTCCAGAGCCAGTCTCATCCAGACTGCACTATCCTTTTTTGCAAGTGACACCATGTAGAGTGTCAAGACCTCCATCTACCTCATTGTTCTTCGGGTTTCCTGGGAACCTGTCCAAAGCAGATGTGGACAGGATAAAATTTCTCAGGACTCAAATTCAGTTGAGAGTTCTCCCAGCTCCATCTCCCATTGGACCAGTGAACTTCAGACCCATCCAAACCCTCTTACTCACTCCTACTCCAATTCATCCCTCAGTTTCACAGGTACCGGATCTGAAAATGTTGGGATTGTCTGGGTCAGATCCAAAGACTTGTCCTTCAACTCTGTCACCTTCTCTTATCCATCTGGTGCTGACTTTGTCGGAGATGGAAGGATCTCGGAGACATAACTTCAGTGCCAGATCTGGGGGTAGGGTTCAACTCCGAGGCTTTCAAAGCTATCCCTTCCTCTCAGAGCTTCGGTGTTAAGATAGCTTGACTCCAGCTTCTGCATGAAGGTAGGGTCATGGGGAAGTCTTAGACTTCTCCAGGTAGGCAGCTTTGACTATTACTGGAGTGGTCCTGGGCTCACCATAGGCTTCTACTTTTGAGGCAGTGGCGAGAGCTCTCCACATGACTGGAGATAAAAGATCCTTGCCCCCTCCACAACTGTCTGCCCTAGTTCCTGAGTCTGCTCATTGTGTCCCATCGGGGCAGCTGGTCAGTTATAGCCTTGAGACAGTCCTTTTACAGGACTCCCCACAGACTTCTGTGTCCTTCTCAGATCACCCCACAAGGAAGTTCCCCAGAAGTGTAAGTGCAAGAGAAGGCACATTGATTCCACACAGGAGTCTTTAACAGAAGACACTGACTTCAGTGAAGGGGAGGGGTCCTTCAGGTCACCCCTTGAGGATGTCTCATTCAGAGAAATTCTCAAACTTCTAAGATAGAAAGGTGGTTGGTCTTCTGAAGCTCCTTCACAGTTGGAGTCGGTGTTTCTTGAGGCTTTGGAACCAGCTCAGCTACGTCTTGGATGATACCTCAGGTGAACAAATGGTGGACATCCTTTCCTGTCAGGCATGGAAGAATCCAGATATGACAGAACCCATTCCTAGAAAGCCAGACAAGTACTTTGCTGCATCCAAGAACTGTGCCCATTGGAGCAGGCATCCCCTAGTTGATGCATTGGTGGTTGCCACAGCCACCAAAAAGAAGCTTGCTGAGGAAAGTCCCTCTGTTCACCTCCCTAACATGGAGTCTAGGGCCTTGGACAGATTCGAGAAGCAATTTTTTGCTTCAGTAACCTTTGTCCTGTGGTCTCTGAATTACCTGGCACATTTTACAAGGTTCCAGAGGGATTTGACTATGGAGCTTACTAAATCCCTCTGAGTCCAGGTTGGCAAAGGGCAAAAAGACCATTTGTTTGCAACTGGCCACCCTTCAGTCCCTGTCAGATGCCTCCATGTGGCTGATTTCCTATGGTATGGGGAGGTTTTCAAGAGTGGCAGGTTCAGGCATTACTATTAGAAGGCATGCCTCGGTGTGTCTTTGTGACTTTGTGGAGCCCTACAAGATGTCTTTCATCAGTTCACCCTTTGATGGATCTAACTTATTTGGACCCAAAGTTAAAAAGATGCTCCCCAGGAGTGAACAGGATGTGAAAACCTTAGCTGCCATATGGATATCTCACACCACAATTTCCATGCCAGATGAATTCACTCAGTTTAGTACACAGACTGATTTATTAAAATAAAAAAATAACTTCTGCAGTAAACGTTAACAGCAAAATTTCAAACTCTTATACCATTAAGAGCAAGTAACACTTCTCTTGTGCCTCGGCTTTCAGAAAAGCCTTTTCAGAGTACATCTTTCTGCTAGTAAGCATACACTTAAATACATGCATTTAATCAATTAAATAATCCTCCAATTAAGAATTTACTAAAAAAGCCAACTAAAAAGGTTAACTTTTAATATTCTTTTTTTAGTCTTCTTGTATTAAATGTTTCCAAGAGAATTCCTTATTCAAACCTCTTGGAAACATTGTATCATATTTTAAAATAAATATTGTTTCCTTCCTTCTTAAATGTTCCTTAATTTTTCATCAGTAATAAACCTAGTATTCATCTATTCCAAAACAGTTGCCTGTAACCCCTGTGGGTGTCCATTATGGTGTTCCTTAAAGTGCATAGCTAAATGACTCTGAAATCTTTGCTTCTTGATGTCCCTTATGTGCTCTTTTAATCTTGCAGCAAAACTTCTATTGCTTTCCCAAATATAAAATAATCCACAAGGACATTTTAAACTATATATAATCTTTTCATTATTGCAAGTGAAGCTGCCTCTTCTGTCAATTTTTTTTCCATTAATACTTTCAAAACTATCCACTATATGTTTGCATACTGTGCAATTGTCACATGGAAAAGTTCCTTATCTCACTATATTATTTTCTATATGTTTTGGTCTCTCAGATTTTCCATGTACTAACATGTCTTTAAGACTCCTGCCCCTTTTATATGAAAAACAAAGTTTTTAGGCAGGATTTTTCTTTCTGTATTGTAATACCTAACTATTTTCTCTAAAATATTAGAAAAAAATTAGTATACTTAGACACAAAATATAACTCACTTTCTTTTTCTTCAGCATTCTTTTTCTGCATTATTATGTTCTGTGCTTTGTTCACTTTTTTATCCATTACTTTATTATACCCCAACCATACTTTCTCTGGCTCATAGCACCTTTCTATGAACATATTAGCTGTATTTTGAACTTCCTTCTCACGTTCCTTCCTGTCACTACATAAATGTTTAACCCTAACTACCATTACCCCATAAGGAATGGAAGAAATAGTATGGGGGTGACAACTAGTTCCATGCAACATAAAGCTTGGTTGTCCCATTTTTCTAAATATTTTAGTTTTTAAGTATACTTTCTACTTGCCCTTCTATTGTAATATCCAGATAATTTACTGTCTTTCCTTTTTGTAACCCATCAAACTTGATCTCTAACCTGTTCACTTGCAGTTCTTGAACAAACTTTTCCACTTCTCCATAGCCCCCCTTGCAAACAAAAATCAAATCATCACTGTATCAATAAAAATGAACAACATGTTTTCTAAAAAAGTCATTCCTATACACATATACATTTTCATAGAGACCCATGAATAAGTTAGCATATGTGGGGGCAAAAGCTGCCCCCAGAGCTGTCTCACACTTCTGATGATACAGAGAGCCATCAAATTCAAATATATTATTTTCCAAACAGAATAATGTCAGTTCTATGATATACTGTGTACTGAGACTTTTCCCTAGAAAAAAATCTACAGCTTCTATGCCATCACTATGTTTAATGCTGACTACATCTATCACTATAAAAACATGTTCTTCTGCCATGTTATTTTCTTTACTTTATCCAAAAAATCAAAACTGTCATTGATATATGAAGGTAATTGTATCACCTTTTTTAACAAAAACGGATGCAAAAAACATCCCAAACTATGGGTTACATAATTACAGGCAGATAAATGGGACGACTTGGAGGATTAACCATGCTTTTATGTATTTTAAGCTCACAAAAAAACTTGGCCAACTCAATGCTTTTATTCTAGAACTTATTTTTAGCATCTTCATGACTAAAATAATTTAGTCTAACCCCTTTAAGTACTAATTCTTCATAGTTCTTGACCATCTCCTGATAAGTTAAAAAATCTACTTTTTCATAGATTTTATCATTTTCTAAATGCTGTAAACACATATTTACATATTGTGTGTAATGCATTATTACTAGTTGTCCCTCCTTATCTGCAGGCTTAAATATGAATTCCTTTCTTTCCCTTAACATTTTTAAGGTCACCCATTCTTTTTGTGTCATATTATATTGAATTTCACTTCTGAAGAACTTTTTGCACTCTTGCTCTATCGCATAATTTAACATATGATGAAACATTTAAATTTTGTCACACTTGAAAGGAGGCATAAATTTGCTTTTATAAGAAACACCACTAGTATCAAAATTACTATAAACATTGCATTCTAAGTCAGAATTATAAGAGAAAAATGTCTTCATTACTTGCAGCATCTACAAAACTTGCATTGTTCACATCTGCTTCTAAACTTTTTGTTTGATTTCCAAAAGAAATCTATTAAATGTAACTTGCGAACAAAGTTAAATACTTCCCCCTTTAACTCATACATTCTGGGAAGAGACGTCGGGATAAATTTCAAACCCCTATGTAAAATGTTTTTTTCTTCATCACTAATAATGCATGCAGACAAATTTACAATATATTCAAAATCACTCACATTTATATTAGAAAGTCCCATTTTATTAGGTCCATTTTCCCCGTTTGTTGGTTTGGGAATTATATCCAGCACCATGCTGTTGATCCTGCCAATTTCTCTTCTTATTCCCTTGTTGTAACCCAGGTTGGTCATGAAAATTTCTGTTAAGATACCCTGGATTCTGTCCTTTTGGAAGCTGTGGGTAATCTTCCCATTTCTTCCCCTTCATCTTCAGCTGATGAGGCTCCACTTTCAGCTGATGTATAATAATTCACAAATCGTTCAGTTACCTCCTTCCCCTCCTGAAACCTAGCATGCTGCTTTTTGTTAGTTCCAAAAGAAGAAACGAACGCTTGCTTGCATTCGTAATCCCGAATGTCTCTCAACAGTTTTTTTTCTTTTTACAATCAATGAGCTCTTTTTCATAATTCAACAATTTATCATTGACACCCTACAAATAGCCTTCAAAGGCTTCCTGACTGATCTTACTTGCAATATTTGAACAAGCTCGTTTAATTTCAGATTTCAGCTTAGCCTTCTTCAGCCTGTCTCTCTCCACCAAAATGTTGACCCACTCAGTACTACATCTGTGCGCTGCTGCCACCCAGCGTTCATGAAATGCTGTGTCAGCTTCACTGGTCAAATCAAATGGAGTAGAGGGATTACGAAAGGCTCATAAGCCTCTAGGTGTTATATCTAGTTCTTGATATCTGTTGAGACTCTGTAAGTTATAAAAAAGGCAGATGTCTCTTTAAAAATCAGTCTCTCTGCTTGTTCTAATAAATTTTGCACTTCAGGTATTACAGAAACATTTCTGTTACCCATGGCTGAGAATGGGTTCACTGACCATTTCTGCCTGTTTTCATCCCACCTGGAGTATATACTGGTAGCGAACTCTGGATTTGGAGCAGAATCATCATTGCCATGGGTTATCAAACCCTGACCCTCTCCTTCTGTTGGCTGGGAGGAACAAAAAAAAAAATATCCAAAGTTCTTTGGCTGGAATCCATTTGACAGTCTCACAAACAATTCACTGGCCATAAATAAAGCACCAGACTGTAGAACAAACCAGACCTCACGCCACAAGCTCCAGACCAGATGAATTCACTCAGTTTAGTACACAGACTGATTTATTAAAATAAAAAAAAAATAACTTCTGCAGTGAAAGTTAACAGCAAAACTTCAAACTCTTATACCATTAAGAGCAAGTAACACTTCTCTGGTGCCTCGGCTTTCAGAAAAGCCTTTTCAGAGTACATCTTTCTGCTAGTAAGCATACACTTAAATACATTCATTTAATCAATTAAATAATCATCCAATTAAGAATTCACTAAAAAAAAACAACTAAAAAGGCTAACTTTTAATATTCTTTTTTAACCTTCTTATATTAAATGCTTCCAAGAGAATTTCTTTTTCAAACCTATTGGAAACATTGTATCATATTTTAAAATAAATATTGCTTCCTTCCTTCTTAAATGTTCCTTAATTTTTTTTCATCATTTTCATGCCATAGGAATATGTTTTTCTACTCCTCAGAGGACCTTCTCAAGAAACCAGAAAGGGAGTAAAAAAAAAATGTGGTTCAGAAAATTGCAAGGGTTCTCTCCAAACTCCTATAGAGATAGAGCCCCCTGCGGCAGAGGGAGGATCTCTAATTGTAAATGCCCACGTGGCTGGAGGGGGGCTACAAAACCAAGGCTTCAGAGGTCCCTTTACCAAGAAGCCTTTTCAGCACCCCTGAACAGTTGCCCAGCTGCTGCACTTTGGAGGCAATCAGGGGGCGCTTATCTCTGTACCTGGAAGCCTGGACATCCACCATCAAAGATGGTGCAGAGAATAATTACCAGAGGTTATTATATTCCCCTTCCCCCACCCGTTCACAAATGAAAAATTCCTGATGGACCACCACATCAAAGGAGGGAAGCAGTCTCAGACATAGAAAAGCTGCTAAGAAAAAGAGACATCTAAGAGGTTCCACCAGACCAATGAGAATTTAGAAATTATTCAAGATTCTTTTAGGTACGAGAGAAGATGGGGGGGGGGGCACTGCTGGCCAATATTAGACCTAAGCCACTTGAGAACCAGTTTGTCAAACACTTCAAGTTCTGCATGATCATGGTTCAGTCCATTATCCCTCTTTTGAGGAAGGGCAATTGGATGAGCTTGATAGATCTCTAGGATGCGTATTATCACATAAAAATGAACAGCTGGTCCAGGAGATACCTTCACTTCTGGCTGGGAGCCAGTCACTTTCAATTCAGAACCCTGCCCTTTGGTCTCACCACAGCCTCCCCAGGTGGTCACCGAATGTATGGGAGTGATTGCAGCTCACCTGAGATTTCTGGGATTCCAGGTATTTCTGTACCTCAACAACTGGCTTCTCAGAGCTCCCACCAGGCATCTACTGATGCATGCCAGGGACTACCTACTCCATTTATGTCTACACCTGGGCATCACAGTCAACTATGACAGATCTCACCTCCTTTCAACCCAGTCTCTGGTGTTTACAGCGGCTTATCTGGATACAGTTTCCCAAGTAGCTTCCTCAGTCCAGATTGCTTAAATTACAGCTTCAAGCAGAAAATCTATTAACTGTTCAGTCACCACCAGGTTCATCCTTCAGCTTCCTGGGTCAGTGGTGGCCTCTATAACTTTCTACCCTTGGTAAGATACTACATGAGAGGACTACAGTGGACTCTGGCAGTCCTGTAATCTATGAATCAACATCCCATGACATTTCCCATTCAAATCACAAAGATTTATTGATAGTATGTATCCTGGTTGATCCATGAACCTGATGTTTTGCAAGGCCACTCCTTTATTCTTCCATTGCTAAGACCATGGTGACCACAGACACATCTCAGTTGGGGGAGGGCATTACCTGGGACAGAGTCCAAGACACATTATCTCCCTTAGAGGCCAACCTTCCTTTCAACATCCTAAAAATGAGGGTAATCCTTCTAGCATTGCAGGCATTTCAGGACATCCTTCCTCAAGGTATGATTGCTATAAAGATGGACAGCATGTCAGTGGTCTGGTACATCAATAAATAAAGAGGAATGTGCTCTTACTCCTTGTGTCAGCAGGCAGGGAGAGTGTGGCAGTGAGCGATCTCTTCCATCTGCTTTCTTTTAGAAGTGCAGATTTTGGGGGAAATCCAGTGTTTTAGCAGACAGACTGAACAGAGCTATTCTTATTGCCTCATGAGTGATCTCTCAAGCCTTCGTTGGCGGAACCAATTTTTCAGCAATGGGGCCAGTCATGCTGTGACCTGTTCACCTCTTTCCAGAATTCCAAATGAAGCAGGTTTTTTTGCCTTAATCCTTCCAGAGAGGGAGTCACTAAAGGATGCTCTGATCCACGATTGCCCACCGACCCCGGAATCCTTTATGCCTACCCTCCCACACCTCTGATATCAAAGTTTTTACAGAAGACTCGCATTCCTCTGGCCTCATCGGATATACCCTCCTTGGGTTCTGGATCCCTTTTTAGATCTTCTGTCTCACCCTTCTGGGCTATCTTACCCTTCAAGTTGACCGCTTGGTTTCTCCAATTCCAATGATGGCTAGACAGTCCAGGCATTCTTCTCAGGTTTTAGACATCCTTACTTCTTCTTTAAAAGTCTCCATTAGGAAGATATACAATAGCAAATGGAAATGATTCTCTGTCTGGGCTAACTAGAGAAATCTAGACCCCTTTTCAGTGCCCATTCCGGCAGTTTTAGAATTTCTGGCTTCCATTTTTCATAATGGAACTACTCTAAAATTAAAGTACAGCTGGCTGCAGTCTCCAATTTGCATGTAGCCAAAGAGCATTAGTCGTTGGCCTCGCTTAGGTTATGCAATGACTCCTTAAAGGTACGTTTTTCCTCATATCACCTATCAAGGACCCTAACCCTTCTTTGGACTTGATGGATCTTCTCCAGGCCTTAACTCTGTTTCCCTCTGAGCCTGCAACAAAGGCTGATTTGAAATTTTTGTCCTGGAAAACCATTTTTCTAGTCACCATTACATCTGCTAGAAGAATTTCAAACTTTAGGCTTTATCTTGCCTTATATCATTTTTCATAAAGACAGGGTTTCTCTTCGCATCAGTCCATCCTTTCTTCTGAAAGTAGCTTCTGAATTCACCCTTAACCAGTCCATTAGATTACCAGTGTTCTTCCTGAAATTCTACAATAAAGGGGAATGTATGCTTTATTTATTGAATGTAAACAGACAGATGAAATTTTATCACTACAGAACAAAAGCTTTCAGGAAAATGGACCAATTGTTTGTTTCATTTTCAAAAGCTAAGTTAGGACAATCTGTGTCTAAAGTTACATTAGCATGATGGCTCTCTGAATGTATTTCTTATGTCTATAAATACAAGGGTTTGTCTTTACCAAGACCACCATGAGCTCATTCCACAAGGTCAGTCACCACTTCTTCTTCTTCTGCTTTTTTATCAGAACTTCTGTAGATGAATTTGTGCTGCTGCTACATGGTCCAATTTTCATACCTTCATAGGTCATTACTAGTTGTATATACTTTCTAGGAACAGGGCAGGGTCGGTTCCCAAAGGTTGAGGAATGGATAATAACTAGATGGGGAACAGAAAATACACCCCTGGGATTCCACCTGTGTCCCTGCTGGACAGTGGCATAGGGTCCTGGCTTGTTGGAACGTGGGCTAAATTCTTGGCTAGGCTTGTAAGAGCCTCAGGGCCAATAGCCTAGTAACTTCCTTTGATCCTGTGATGAAAAAGACAACATCAGATACAAAAGATATGTACTCACCTTAACAATACATCTGTGTTGCCTGTTTTTATCTTTCCTCAACCTAGCCTCCCTTCTTCCCGCTTCCACTGGAAGAAGATATTCATATGGTCTCCTAGTATGACCTGGAGGTATTCCTGTCTTAGTGTTTCCCTTTATTAGCTCCAGATACCTTTCCTGTCATATTTCTAGATATTTATAGAATTATTTCCTTTCTATATGTTGATATCAAGGGATTGAACTTGATCTCAGTTTATCTGGAGCTTGGGAAAGGATTGTGGGTAAGGGGAGGAGCTTGAGCTATGGATCCAAACATTAAAAAGTGGTCAAAGTCGCATCCAAGGTTGAATCTGAAACACAAAGTTTGAGGTAGGATGAAGACAGGCAACACAGATGCATCATTATGGTAAGCTCATAACTTTTATATGTTAATGACAGTAAATAATTTGATAAGATTTTACCTTCAGACAATTTTATTTGAGAGATAATGACCTGAAACTGTTTGTTGCATTTCAGCATTTATGGAAATTACTTTTGCATTTTGGACTAAAAGAAAATGAAATAAACCACAGTAAGGTAGAAGAATTTTTCGCTAGCATTAAATTCAAATATATTAATGTAACGTTATTGACAGACACTTCCCAACTTGGAAACTATGATCACCAGATCTCGTCTTTCGTGGTGAACTTATCCCTTTAGAAAACTAAAAGTACCACTGATTCACTACATAAAAATTATGTATGCATTACTATCATGGACTTTAATACTGGTTCTGAAAGCTAAGAGGAGAAAACTGTGATACAAGGAATTAAGGATTTACCAAGATGCAGAAGTATTTAACAGTTGTTATATAACTAAGAGTTACTAAAAATTAAGAAAGTATGACAGAGAACCTAGTTTAGAACTAAAATTAATTAAGAACCTAGTTTGGAACTAAAATTAATTAATGTATATTGATCACTGTCTGGAGAAATTGTAAGTAACAACACCTTGAAATTGAGTATGACCTACTTATCTTAAACAATGCTAAAGTACACATTTTTGATGCACAAAATGTGTTCTTTTGGCATTTTATTTTTTTTACCATAACTGTTCCTTGAAATTTTCCTTGGAGCTGATAACCCCTATCATGACATCACAAATGACAGAATGCACAAGGCCTCACTACCTAAATGAATGTGTGGGCTACTGTATTTCTGTGCTAAATGGATCAGTAGGAGTTTCTTACTTCAATGAAAGACAAGGAAGTGTGAAAATATAAAGAACAAATCCTAGAGATCTTTGAAAGGAGTAAAAAAGAAACATGGACATGGGAAAAGAAAAAGTGATCTAATATGGTGCAATATTTATGCAAAGAAGAAAGTCAAAGTAGTCAATACAAAAAGGCAGCTGCAAAGATGTTTGAAGAGAAATAGAGGCAAAGGCACCCAGATATGGAAAATTTTCACAATACAAAAAATTAGATCACAAAGGGGCGATGTAGAACTGAAGATTAGTGTAGTAGAAGAAGAAATATGGACATGGAAAAGAAATTTAATACTGTGCATTTTTTTATGCAAAGGAGAAAACAGAACTAATCATTATTAAAAAAAAGGCACCACCAAAGATATTTGAAGAGGCATCCAGATATGGAAAATTTCAAATATAAAACATAAGAAAACAAAAGGAGGCATAAAAAGAGAGGGTAGTAATGGAGAAGATAAAGAAATAGAAACAAGTTTTGGATTACCTGCAAAGTGAAGGATTTAGTGCAGAAAATCCAACTCAAGTAACATCAAAGCATGATGGAATAATGAGTCCCCATATTAAGGAGAAACAGGTGGAACGGGAAGCATCTGATCACTAGTCACATGAAGGTGCTGTAGAGCCTTCAGTAGGAAACCAGTAGAAAACTTCAATTGGAGTTGCACACCAAGGGAAGGAGCAGGAAGCAGTGGCAACTCTGATGCAGCCAATATTGTTCAGTGATAGGCCAGTGAGTTATCAGATAAAAGAGCAAAGGATGATACAGGATGCAGCTGAAGAGAATATGTCACAGAAAGATTTTCTGGAACTTTCAGTAGAATGCCCACAGGAAACAGAAGCAAAGAATATGGCCACAATTTAGAAGGAAATTATCTTAGAGAAGAGTGCTTGATTTAATATATGACAGACATATTAAGATTGAGGAAGAATTAAATTGCAGAAAGTAAATAAAAGCCAAAAATGTTTTATAAAACAGATGAACACAGTAATCAAGACTGTTAACAGAAATTCATGTGATATAACAAAAATAAATAAGATATATTACTGTGCAGCTAAATTAATAACAGATAAAGTCTTGCCACAAAAATACACAACAATAAGGGAAAGGAAGGGAAGAAATAAAATGCCATCGTGGAAGCATCGAGTAGAGAAAACTATAAAGCAGTTAAGACAAGAAGTATCACTGTTAGAAGAGTATAGATGAGGGAACATATCCACTAAAATACGTAGAAAGATGGATGTTATAAAAAGCAATGCACAGTATCAGAACAGACCAGCATCTATCATACACTGTTGCAAATAATAAACTAAAGAGATCAGCACAGACAGAAAAACTTGGAAGATGTACAGATAAACATAATGGAAAAGTACAAAATACGTAATTCATTGATGACCCAAAAAAGTTTTATAGAGAATTAAGAAACAAGGCAAAAGGAATGGAAATGCCACCAAACAAAGAAGAAGTATACACATTTTGGAGAAATATTCATGAAGACCCTGTGGAAAATAACAAAGTTGCTGAATGGATAGAAGAAATAAGAAGTTCAAATGTATGGGATATGAAATGGGATGAAATAACTGCCACAGAAAATTGAAACTAAATTAAGAAAAGCTCCTTATTGGAAAATCCCCAGGCCCAGATGCAGTACTAACTTCTGGCTAAAAATATTGACATTGTTACCACAAAAATGTAGCTTGCCGGGTGCAGTGCTGTGCACCTGTAATCCCAGCCAGACGGGAGGCAGAGGTTGTTGGATCGATTGAGTGAGAGTCAAAGAGAGTGAGTGAGTGAGAACTGCTTATATGTGCATCCCAAATAGACATCAACCAGGTTAACAACAGAAAAAGATACTCCTCCTTAAGAGTGAACCTATAAACCATCCTAAAAACTATAAACCAATAACTTGCCTTCTGACAATGTACAAATTATATACCAGAACTGATGCCAACAGAGTTTATATTCATTTACAAAAATACTCAGAACAAAAGTGTAACAAAAGAAAGTTATATTGAATGAAGGATTATTTGTTGCTAAATAAAGTCATAATGGAGAATTGTAAAAAGGGGAAGAATCTAGATTACAAAACAATATTTGAGAGTATCCCATATTCATGGGTAAAGAAGTGCTTACAAATGTATATGATACATCCTCCATTGATTAATTACATTACAGTGACTATGAAACAGTGGCAAACCACTAGGGCGAGTTCAGAAACATGGAGACTGAATGTCCAAAAGATCAGACTTGTATATACTAAGTCTGAAATGCTATTTCTCAGAATATTCCCTTTTCTCTGAAGTATGGTGATCATGGAATTTATATATATATATATATATATATATATATATATATATATATATATATATATATATATATATATGTTTGTGTGTGTGTGTGTTCAGGGGTGGGGGGTGTAGGGGGGCTAGGAATGATTAAGGAGAGGTGAATTTAAACCAAAAGATGAAAGGTTAATATTAGCCCAGGATAGTTGCTTTACAAAGTCCATTGAACATGGAGAAATAGACAAATGTAGGTTCTGTAAAAAAGAACTTGAAACAGTTGCACATCTTGTTGCTGGGTGTGATATACTAATGACAGAGGACCTCTATACTGAAAATCATAATAATGTGGCAAGACTGTTGCTTAATTTAGAGATTGTGCAGACATTACAATATTGAAATAGCTGATAAGCATTGCAAACATGAGCCACAGAGCATTCTATAGAATGATGAAGTTTATATCAGATGATATCACCCATTACCAACAGTTCAGAAAATAGATGTGAGAAAACCAGATATAGTAGTACATGAAAAGAAGACATTAGTAGCAGTGATCATTGAAAGTGCTACACAAAATCATAAAATACCCGAATTTGCAGGCAGAAACAAGAGCAATATGGAAGCAAGATACCCAGACAGTTCCATTAGTAGTAGTAGCAGCAATGGTCCTTATTAAAAAAGAATTTACAGATGTATATAGATGTGTACTAGCAATACATGTAACTCCATATGAATTACAAGAGTCACTTCCGGGCACATTGCAGGTGCTGCAAAGAGCACTTTTGGCTGACATCAAACACTGAAACAATGCTAATTTCTTGAACATAATCATACCTTGACATAGGAGTGGGGTCCATTCCTGTCATGGTATTAAAAACCCAAAAGACTTAGGGAAGTTAAACCAAGGACAGAAACTTTCTGAGTAAAGGTTTATGAGTTGTGGTAAGTCTTTCTGAATTATATATTGTATGGATGTTTAATGCAACATTTGTAAGGCTGTTGATAAGCATCAATTTACACCAAGGAAATATATATATATATATATATATATATATATATATATATATATATATATATATATATATATATTTATATATATATATATAAAGAGAGAGAGATACACATACATACCTAGTATTTGGCATACACTGGAGACAGTCTCTTTAATTTATGGGAAATTTATTTGCAGTGAATTGGAGTTCACTTCCAACAAAAATCATACTTCTGCTTAACATACTTTCTTTTTTTCGAAATATAATTTTTATCAGTTTTTCAAGATTTTATAACAAAAAAAAAAAACAGGAACATACTAAGAAAAAACATAATACATTATATACAGTTGTCAGTCTTGCTATACAACAGGATTGTAAACATGTAAACAAGCAGATCTATTCTATCATAGCAAGGCAAATAACAAAGAAAAAACAAAATAAAAATAAAAGGTGATAAAGGAATAACTTCTATCCTAAACACCCAGGGTAGCTATATCAAAAACATGAACTTTAGGGATAGAAAGTAGTAAAGAGACCCACTTGTACCAACTAATGTGATATAAGAAAATATGTAGTTCATCCATATTTAACCAGACGATGAGCAGTGGTTAGAGGAAAGTATGTAAATTTGATTTATGAGTAGAATAAAGGAGGAAAAAGGGGTATAATGTTAGAGAACACTATACACATTATTTACAACTATTTACAACTTGGATGCCTTAACAGATGTGTAAAGGGACATCATACTAGTGCGATTAACAATAGAGTATCATCAGCATATATTTGTTATAGGACTGAAAAGTACGAACACAAAGGTCTTCACAGAATTTGTTAATAGTAGTGACTGTTGTATGATGATTACTTTATTTAAATTAAGTCAAAGAGACTGCCCCAGTATTTCTGGAAATAGTCTTGTTTCTTTTTACTGCTTGAGCAAAATTTATGAGCAGATATATACTTAATCGCCATAGTTTTAAAATTTACCCAAGAGATTACTGAGGGATTTACCCAGTTCTTAGCTATAAAGTATTTGAGAAGAGCACACACAGTTATAAAGATGTCTCCGAACTCCTGTTATAGGTTTAGGAATAAAATTCAGGATTGTGGTTTGCCAGGAAAAGGTAGTCTTCTCGTACCCCATTTTCCGAGTTTATATTATAACATTGAAGTAGTAAAACATCAAATGTTATAATATCAAACCCAAAACAGTGAACACTGAAAATAGTGAAGCTGCAGAACATTGAATTCTTTCCTAGGGAAAGAATTTGGTGGGCTGTTTCTGCCACTTCGCTATTTTCTCCACTGTGGTGCGAAGGTTACGGACCAGGTTAAGGTAAGTGTGCGAATGGACTGGGTTAAAGTGAGTATGGGAATGGGATAGTTAGGGACCTTAGGGTTAGGGAGCGGTTAAGGTGAGTGTGGGATAGTTAGGGGCCTTAGGGTTAGGGAGCGGGTAAGGTGAGTGTGCAATAGTTAGGGACCTTAGGATTAGGGAGTGGGTAAGGTGAGTGTGCGATAATTAGGGACCTTAGGGTTAGGGAGCGGGTAAGGTGAGTGTGCGATAGTTACGGACCTTAGGGTTAGGGTTTGGGTTAAGGTAAGTGGATAGATAGTAGTGTATGTATGGTTTAGTGTAGGGTTAGAAGTAGGATTTTAAGTGTATATGTGTGGATTACTTTTTTTGGTGTGCTTGTGTTGTGTGTGTGTTTCTCGGAACAGCAAATTTTTTCCCTGGGAAAAAATTTGCTGTTCTGAGCTTTCGATTATATCACATTTCGACATTCCAAGTTCGACCTTATGGTGTTCGATATTTTGGGATTTCAATTATGTGATATACACCCCATTTTTCTAGTTGAGCTGTAAGAGAGCATCATAATTTATATATATTTTTGCAACTCCAAAAGATATGGAGAAAATCTGCATGCTGGAGGGGAACAAAAAGGACATGCTAGGTTTTTGTTGTACCCAAATTTTAATAGAACCGCAGGAGTATAGTAGGAGCTATTATTGATCATAAGTTGGGTATAAATCAAATTCTTGAAAGGGGTTAGATTGAGGGTATTCCGAATAGCTTCATATTTGGACTCAGTAGAAATTTCACCTTGAATGTCATCCCAGTATTTGGAGTATAAAAGTGATTGTTGATATTTGGTGTTTATTAAGAGCTTGTAGGCATGATATATCATTTTGTTCCTAAGGGAAAGGGTATTGATAATTGATTGTGTTAGAGTTATGTCTTGTTCACTCACTTTGCTGTTAGCAATTTTTTGTTTTATTAGTAAATTAAGTTGCCTTAACATGGGGTCATACCTACTTGGGGCCCCAAAATGTTCTTTAACAGCAGCAAAGTTCTTAGAATGGTAAAATTGCCATACCGTGGCGTTTTTAATTATTAGAAGGCTAGATAGGTCTATCATTTTATTATTAATTTTTATATTTGGTTTTAGGTGAATTGGTTGGAGAACAAGGAGAGTATCCTGTAGATTAATAGAACATAGCAATGCTAGAAAAATATTAATTTTATATTTTAATGCAGGTAGAATTTTAGATTTGTATTCACTGTCAAGCATTAAATATGGTATAGAGTGAGTGTTTAATTTGAGTGATTGAATATACTTGCACCAGATTTTGACCCAGATTGGGGTCCATGTATTGCCCAGTGGCTCATAGTTCGCAATTTGGATTAAATGGCTTGTATTTATTATAGTATAGTAAAGATTAAATCAAGGAGGCTCAATCCCCCTTTTTCTTTTGGAACTATTAGTTTTTTATAAGAGATTCTAGTTGATTTAGGGAACCAGAGGAATTTTGAGATAGTGGTTTCCATTTTATTGAAAACATTTTTGGATATATTTAAGTTTATGGAGTTTAGATGAAATAATATCCTGGGGAGAATGTTCATTTTAACAATAGCAGTTTTTGATAATAAGGATAAATTGATATTTTTCCATCTGGATAGGTCGTTGTTGATTTGTTCCCAGACTCTACTCAAGTTAGCTTTCATTAAATCCTGATGTGTGTGCATAAAGTTTATTCTTAGATATTTGATTGAATATTTAACAGGTATGTCAGACGGGGGAAGTAAGATTCCAGGTGTTTATGAGAATTTAATGGGAAAATAGAAGATTTTGTGGGATTTAGTTTATAATTAGCAGCAGTGGAAAAGAGACTTATTGATTTACGAATTTTATGAAGATCACTATTTGGGAGTTTGAAGTAAATATTTAAATCATCTGCAAATGCTGAATATTTTATCTCAATGTTAAAAACTCTTGGTATATGGTGATACATTTTTTGGCTAATGAATAGTAGGAGAGGTTCAAGATATATATTAAAAAGATATGGTTAACATACTTTCTTGTTACTTACAATTCATGCTCCGTTCATCTGTAGTCTCTCAGAGGAAAACAAATATTTCTTACAGCCCATAGATGTGGTACTCTAGGTTGGGGCAGGCTGCCTTGTAATTCTGTATACATCCACAAGCAGTCCCTTGGTATTCTCCTAGCATCCATGTTTAGACTGCTTGTGATCCTTAGAAATAACCACATATGGTGAGAAGAGGAGAAATGCATCTTTGCTCATTCATCTCTCCTTAGGGAGAAGGCATGGGAGTGCATGTCCAGGGTACATAGATTCCCACAAGAGCACTGACTTCAGGGAGTAGACGTGGGTAGCATGCTGTTGCTGATGATCATTGAGCACTGATCTCTGGGCATGTTATTGTGCTTGCCAGCTTAAGAACTTGAGTAATTGCAAAACCTATGATGGCCCAATGAAAGGAATTACTTCACATCTGTGCTTCATTGTCTGTTAGTGTTTTCTGTTAGTGAACCAAGACAACATTTCTTTATTTTCTTTTTTTCTACTTCCAAGATATGCAGCTGTGTTAGCTGGTGTGAAGGTTCAGAAGTTTAGCCATGATTCTTTGAAAAGTAGGAGGAACTCCATGAAGTTTAAAGGGAAAGAAAGTATAATAAAAAAACAGCTTCAGGGGTAGAGAACTTTTTTTGGGTCTATATTATATATTTGAATGCTTAAAAGTTCGAATTGCTAAAGATCGAACTTTAGTGATCGAACTTTTAAATGTTCGAATATATTAAAAAATTAAAAAAGAAAAAGAAAAACTAAAGGGTGTAAGCAGAGGGGCAAGCCCCTCTACACCCCCACACTACTTAAAGATACCAACTCCAAGATTGCGCTACAGTGTAAGAAATGAGAAAGTTTCCATTTCTGCACTGTAGCACACTGAAGTGCAATCTCAGAGTTGGTATATTTAAGTAGCGGGGTGTGTGGGGGGGTGCAGTGGGACTTACCCCCTGCTTAAACCCTTTACCTTTTTTTTTTTAAATATTATTTTTTAATGTATTCGAACATTTAAAAATTTGATTACTAAAGTTCGATCATTAGCAATTCGAACGTTTAAGCGTTCAAATATATAATATAGACCCGTATTTTCTATATGGCTTCAGGGGTGAGGAGAATCTGCCAATAACCCTTGGTAAAGTCAATGGTGGGCATAGCCTCTATATGAGCTTATATACTCTGGGCATTGGATAGATGTCAAATGTGGAACACCACCTTTGACTTTTCTCTCCCTGAACCAAGTGCCCTCCCTTCTCAGGACTTTCCATTACCCCAAGCCATGATCAGGTATCAGTAAGGGGATAGAAATCTGTCAGTTGTAAGTTGACTGTTGAAAGAAATTCTGTCCACCGTTATTAAGGGAGAAACTGCTTAGTAGCCTGATTCCATGTGTGCAGGACACCTTTTAATCATAATCGAAGCAGTTTTAAAGATAACTATCTACTCATTTCACGCAGAGAAGAAGCTCATAGCAAAAACTGTTCCATGGCAAATTCATTATTTGCCACATAGATGAGCTGTCTTTTGATAGGCTGAAACTCTTTCTGAGCATCTTTGGTCAAAAGACAGTATGCCAAGTCTTCAGCTATTTTGTGTAAGTCTGAGTTAAAGTTAATTGCACCCAGTAGTTAAGTGGGGAAAGTTGTTTCCTGGGGACAACACCTAACTGGTGGAGAGAAATCACCTGAGGTATAGCCTGAAGAAGACATGAATTACCTGTTATTACTATAATGTTATAACCTGTATTCAGTGATGAGGTGGATTGATAGTTATTTAATATTGAAGATTTGCAATTCTTTTTAAAGAGAAGAATAATTTTAGCTATGTTCTGAAAATAGACTAAGAACTAGTTAGGGATCTTATATAGATTGTCTAGATTTTTTTTGTTTGGTGTCGGTATGTTTTGAAATGTTTTATGAATGTTTGCAGAAATTTCACCTCATGTTGGAACCATTTTAGTTTTTATTTTGTTAATTACTGTTGTTTCTATATATATATATATATATATATATATATTCTCTATACATACACACTACAGGCCACACTAATACAGTACACAAATGATTCAGCTCTCATTTGCACATATGGCAACATGGTACACCTAAAAATAAATAAATAAATAAAAATAAAAATTACTCAGGAAGCTTTAACAGCTACTAAAATCCATCATAACTCACAACTCATGCTCATCCCAAAAAAGACCAATCTGCTACTTTTCCCCCAAATCCCTCTCTCATGAAAAGACAAAATTTAAAGTCCTCTTTCTTTATAATGTAGATACTGAAGTCACTTCTCATAGCAAATTATTAAGGGTGATAGTGGATGATAATCTTACATTTGACCTGCATATACAAATTTGCATAAATCAAAAAATAGGTATGCTTTACAGAGCGAGAAACTTTCTCACCGACACAACTAAAATTATACTTGCCACTACATATCTCCTCCCCACACTTCTTTATGGCACTCCCATCCTCACTAACCTCTAGGCCTCATAAAAATTCCAACTTGAACAATGTTATAATAAAGTTGCTAAATTTGCAGCAAATACCCCTTTCAGAACCCACCACTGTATAGCACTGAAAAGTCTAAACTGGTTAGAAATGCTTCATCAACTAACATATACACAAGTAACAGGTACGAGGAAAACAGGCGATAAAATTTATTCTTAGCACAGACTGGCTGGGTTACATCACATTCTTCATCCGTTACTTGGGCGATATTTGTTTACTGTGGGATGGGCCTAAAGAGAAATATGATGTTTTTTATGGTGTATCGTAACCAAACTACTGATTTCCTGGCCTTTGCATACACAGTTAGTGATTTTTCCATTAATTATTTAGACATTACACTTTATAAGGATGTGATTAACCACTGCTTTCAGTCCAAATTATAACGGAAGGTTTCGTTTTCTAACTCATACTTACATTTTGAGTGCGGACACCCTTATTATAAAAAAAAAGGGATAGTGAAGGGGCAGATGATTAGGGCCTCTAGAATGACCAGTGTGACTGCCGAATTTTTAGAAGAGGTTAGGACCCTGACCACACTTTTTTTTAGAGAGAGGTTATCCCAAACAGTTGGTGGACAACATTGCCAATGAGGTTATTATGAACAGGGAAAGGAAGTTTTTTCCCTTGTTAGGTAAGGGTCCGCCTGAAGTGGAGGTATCTGAGAAAGGTGATCTAAAATACAGAGGAGCCTTCATTCACACATTTTCTACCACATCCACCCAAGTGGAAGACATTATTAAAAAATACTGTCATATTTTAAAATTCAGTGATGACACTAGAACATTTCTTCCGAACTATCCCACTTTCATTAGAAGGAGGGACACCAACCTTAAAGAACTCTTTGAAAGGAAACAGGTTGTTAGACAGGTTACCGATGAAGTAAGAGGGGGGGACTCACAAATGTGGAGCCTGCCAACAATGTGGATACTTTTTGGACAAGGGTGAGTTATATATTCCATCTAGGGGTTTTAAGTTGAAAGCATCACAATACTGCAATTGTAGTACAAAGGGCTGGTGTATATTGGGATTTGTGAAAATTGCCAGAGTTTTTATATCGGTAAGACTGAAGACCACTTAGGAGAAGGATTTATGAGCATTTATACGAGGTTTCTAGAGGAAAGGAATCAAATGCTTTTTATAGGCACTCTTTAATATGTAAGGATATGAGAATATATTTTTTTGTGCTAGAGCGAGTGTTAGTCGATCCCCGTGGAGGGAGCTGGGAGTCCAGGGTGGAATACAGAGAACTGTTTTGGCAGTTGAAGTTAGATGCAGGTAGACCCCCTGGTCTCAGTGACCATATTAGTATTAACAGTGTTTTAAACTCAGGGCTGCTAAATTGTAAAATCTATATTTATATTTTTACTATAAATTTTGCTGTTATTAGTATTGTATTTATTGTTCTGAATGATTGATGTATTTTATATATGTATTTTTCCTATTTTTATTTAATAGGATATTTGTTGTTATAGTAGGGTTTTGACATTGATTTTATGAACTGTTTTTTAAGGTTTAAACCAAATACACCTCTATTTTAGAGTGGATGTAACATGCATTTTCTGAATACTAGAGCTGCAGTTCATCTTCATTATGCTTTTAATTTGGTTATTCCATGGTAATTAATTGATGGTATGCACACTTAGTTTCATAGTTTAGTACTAGGCTATCTGCCCTGGGGCATTTGTATGCCTAGCCATAGTGATGTGGCTTTCGCCACCCCATGAAATGGTACAAAAATGCACAAAAATGCACAGAATAGATTTAGAATACTGTACCTCTGTCTAGTAGTGACACAATGAAGGCCCCCTTATATAATAGAATTAGTTTACTGTACCCCTGTCTAGCAGTGACACAGATGTGACCCCTGGGGTAAACGTACGATCTCCCATCCACTCATCAAGATTTCTCTTGAAGAGAGTCAGTGAGGGGCTCTGCCTAACATGAACTGGGATCTTGTTCCAGAGCATGGGAAGCCTCTGGGTTATGAATCTATCCCTTCAGCATGTCCTATTCATACTTGTGCTGAGGTTTAAGTCTTTAGCTCTCGTGGTCCTGATGGATTTGGATTTTTTGAGGTGGAGCATGTCCATCAGATCCTGATTGGACATGGCCTTGTATGTCAGGCAGAGATCACCTCTGAGCAGGCAGTATGCTACTGAATAGAGCTGGAGTTTCTTTAGTCTGGCAGAATAAGACATATGTTGGAGACCCTTGATCCTCTTGGTGAGGTACTTTTGTGGTCTCTCCAGCTGTTGCAAATGCCGGGTGAGGTACATACCAAATGGGGCATTGTACTCAATCATGGGTCTGATGAGGGAGGAGTATAGGGGTACAATGACATCCTTGGATCTGGATGTGAATCTCTTCATGATGAGGTGTGCAAGGTAGAATGTTTTTATAACCACTTTGGCAACGTGGGTGTCAGATGAGAGGTCGCTGTCGACTTGGGTCCCTAGGTCTCTGATTACTTTTTCCTTACTCAGTGGGTTGCTGTCTATGTGATAATTTGTGGGTACTTTGTTTTTCCCAAAGGGGATGACTATACATTTTTTGGCATTTAGTTTAAGGCCGTGACTCCGGCACCAGTTCTCCGTTTCTGTGAGGCCTTTTTGTAGGATGTATGTGTCCACTGGTGTATCGACTATGATGCCTAGTTTGCAGTCATCTGCGAACTTTGTCAGCCACAACCCTCCCATGTTTGCTTTAACATCTGAGAAATAAATGCCGAACAAGAGGGGTCCCAGGACAGATCCCTGTGGGACACCACTTGTGACTGGCTTTGAGTCTGACATTGCTCCAGCAATTTTAACTTTATGGGTTCTGTCCTTTAGCCAGTTTGCAACCCATCTAGTGACATAAGGGTTTACGTTTAAGCTGGTGAGCTTAACTATGATGCCTGAGTGGGGTATTGTGTCGAAGGCCTTAGCCAAGTCCAGGTAGGCTGTATGGACTGCTTTGCCCTCATCAATGGCTCTAGTGACGGTTTCAAAAAAGTCAACCAGGTTCAAAAGGCAGGATCGGCCCTTTACAAAGCCGAACTGGGTGGGGTCAAGTGTCTGTAGGTCCCCTATGTCTCTCTTTATGAGTTCCATAATGATTCTTTCCATAGCTTTGCAGACCAGGCTGGTTAAGCTTATGGGGCGGTAGTTCCCAGGGTCTGTAGAGGTACCCCCCTTGTGGAGTGGGACCACTGTTGCTGTACGCCAGTGTTCAGGTACATATCCTGTAGTAAGGCTAAGGTTAAATAGCATTTTTATGTGCGGGTTTAGCTCCTCTTGGAGTTCATGTAGCACGCAACCCGGGATACCGTCAGGTCCCATTGATGCTGTGTTTTTAGCTTTGTTGAGGGGGGTTCTCATTTGGACATCTGAGATGACAGGGAGATTACATTCAGCTGGGATAAGTATTTCTTCTTTTGGGGGTGAGGGAGGGGGAAATTTGCACTGAACCTGTCAGCCAGAATGTTGGCAATATCTGTGGGTTCAGTGTATTTTTTTGTTGTTGTGAACTAACTCTGAGCATATCTGAGGGTTTCCGCCCAGGTTTCTAACATAGCTGAAGAAGGCTTTGTGGTTATCTTTAGTGTCCTTAGCGATTTTTCTCTCAAAGTTGGCCTTGGATGTTTTTATGAGAGAACGTAGTTTTCTGCTAATGTTGATCAGAGATGTCTTCCCTTTATGGGATTTTGCTCTGTCGTGCAGTAGCTTCCTTCTTTTGTTATATAATTTGTTAATGGCTGAGGTCCACCAGACAGGACGCTTGCCTTTGGTGGAGAGGGACTTGGATTTATTTGGGATTGCATGATCCATGCATTCTTGGAGATGTCCATAGGAAGCATTTGTGAAGGATTCGGCATTGTGGGATGTGGTATCCACTGGCCCAGTGGGCTTAAAGGATACCATCTCAGTCTTAAGAAGAGTGAAGTCTGCTTTTGAGAAGTTTTTCACTGTGGTCTTTTGTGCTGGGTGTGGAGGTGGGATATGTATATCCAGGGTGATTAGTTTGTGGTCAGATCTCACTAGTGAGGGTATACCTCCGGTGTGGAGCATTTTGTCCCCATGTTTGTGATGATCAAGTCTAGTATATTATCTCCCCTAGTGGAAGAGGTGACTAGTTGTTCCAGTGCATTTGAATTTATGAATTCCAGGAACCTTTGGGCTAGGGCTAGAATAATGTACCCGATCTATGTTTGGGTAGTTGAAGTCTCCCAGTATGATGGTATTTTGTGATACATTCATATCCTCCAATGTCTTCAGGAAGGCTGAGTGGGGTTCCTGAGATTGGGAGGGCGGTCTGTAACATGCTACCAGTTGTATAGCAGTTTTGCCTATGGTTAGTTGCACCTGTATGGTCTCTGATGCTTCATGTGTTGCTACTAACCTGGAGGTGTGGGTGTCCTTGATGAATATGGACACTCCCCCTCCCTTTGTGGTTCAGCCCGGGTTTTGGGGCAGAAAAGCATGATACGAGGTATAGCCTGGTAGCGCTGGGGTGCTCTCAGGAGCCTTGAACCAGGTTTCAGTTACTGCACAGACATCGATGTTCTCCATACTGAGGAGTACATCGAGTGCCTGCATCTTGAGATTTAGACTTCTGGCGTTGAGCAGCATTACCCTTAATTTTTTTTTCATTTTTGTTTTCTAAGGAGGTGGGTTTGTCTTTTGAACCTTGCCTAAAAAAGGCACTATGGGGGTGGCAAGAGCCTTGGCCAATATCCGGAAGCCCAGTGGTGACAGGTGCAAGCCGTCCCTTGCGAAGCAGCATGGCTTGTCCAACATGTCATCCCAGGCAGACAGACATTGGATCCCCTTAGAATGACACCAGTACTTGAGCCAATTATTAAAGCTGATCATCTTGTCTTTGTATTGTGGCATCATTCTTGGTGAGGGCAAGATGCTGCTCAGGGTCAGGGTCATACCAGCCTGGGCTACATAATCAGAGAGCTCCTCTATGTCTCTTGTAGTCCAGGGAGGTACGTCTCAGGTCATTCACGCCAGCATGGACAATGACGGAGTCATATTTGTACTTGCTTTGGAGTGACCTGAGTGCATGTGTTATGTGGCGGATCCTAGCTCCCGATAGGCAGCTCACAGTCACCCTCTCCTTGTTCAGCCTGGTAAGCGGGACATCAGTGTGTCTGACTATAGAGTCACCTATTACTAGTGTATCAGGCATGGTGTTTGGCCTTAAGGGCTGTGATTGGTTGACACACTGATTTAGTGAAGTATGTGTTGCATGTGTTTTGTTTTGAGGTGGTGGATTTTTGGATGTCTGCTTTGGGAGCCTCTGTTGTTTTGGTAAGTTTTTTATTAGAGCCTCTGAGTATGTCTTTGTGTTTTTATGTGTTTGGTTTGCAGTTGTGGTAGGTCTATGTGGGACTGGGTTTGCTGTGTGTGTGGTTACCATCTCCTCCTGTCTGATCATGCCAGCCCTGAGTTGAGAGAGTTCAGCCTCCAGTTTGGCTATATAGTTGCATCTCTCACATGTATGTGTGTTTGTTGGGAGGAGGAGAGGGTTGTCTGTGTACATGAGACAATTGTAGCATTGTCTCAAGATACCCAGATTAACCAGCTGAACTGGAGAGGACGCCAGTACTCTACCACTCGATATGCTAGAACAGTATAAAGGAGTGCTGTGCCTTTAAGGGAAGTGGATATTCACAGGGGTGGTAGGTGGATGTAGTGCTTACTTAGTAGAGAAGTTTTGAGAACAAGTGCTAGGCTTATAATATAGCGAGTAGTCTGATTATACTAAGAGTAGAGCTT
The DNA here is from genome assembly GCF_019279795.1 of Protopterus annectens. NCBI lineage: Eukaryota > Metazoa > Chordata > Ceratodontiformes > Protopteridae > Protopterus > Protopterus annectens. The sequence goes on along the minus strand of NC_056746.1, from coordinate 1,092,803,859 downwards.
CCTTAAGGGAAAATTTGAAGACCAGACTTGGCGGAGCCAGAAGAAGTTTAACCTTGTTTAACCGGCGCTGCGCTATGCGCACAACTGCGCAAAGTCGTGCAAGCACGGATTTTAAACAGGGAACTACAAAAGAGCTAGAAATGGTCCAAAACACCCAATTACTACAGCTCTTGTGCTGAGGTCACTTCCTACAGGGACAGGTAGGCTGCTCAAGGCTCCCCACTCCCACTGGTGAGCAAAGAAACTTCCTTTTATCCAAGTAAGGTAATGGACAACACAGGAACTACACCACAGCCCAGAATACAGCAATGCCTGTAAACTGGTCTAAATTAGTCGAGGAGAGGTGGGAAAACAAGGATTATTTTTTTGTTTTTTTGTTTTTTTGATAGAAACACACAGAAAATGCAGAAGCAGTGATAAATCAGTTGCACAGGCTAGCACACTTTAGTGGGCAGCCACAACAGTTAAATTAAACAAACAGACAAACAAACGTTCGATCAAATTCAACTAAAAAGTAACTTTAAGTGCAGATTTTGAAATAATGCAGCAAACAGCTAAAAACAGTTTAAGCTTGCTCAGGGTAAGCTACATAAGCTATTCCAAGTAAAAAAACAGCAAAGATACTTAAATCCAGAAAGTAGTCACTTTTCTGAGTTCTCTGTAGCTAGGACCACTCTGCAGGACCACGGGGAGCTTGTCTGAGCAGTATAGCCAGAAAAAAACACCCAGAGGCGGATTTTAAACAGGGAACTACAAAAGAGCTAGAAATGGTCCAAAACAACCAATTACTACAGCTCTTCTGCTGAGGTCACTTCCTACAGGGACAGGTAAGCTGCTCAAGGCTCCCCACTCCCACTGGTGAGCAAAGAAACTTCCTTCTATCCAAGTAAGGTAATGGACAACACAGGAACTACACCACAGCCCAGAATACAGCAATGCCTGTAAACTGGTCTAAACTAGTCGATGAGAGGTGGGAAAACAAGGATTATTTTTTTGTTTTTTTGTTTTTTTGATAGAAACACACAGAAAATGCAGAAACTGTGATAAATCAGTTACACAGGCTAGCACACTTTAGTGGGCAGCCACAACAGTTAAATTAAACAAACAGACAAACAAACTTTCGATCAAATTCGACTAAAAAGTAACTTTAAGTGCATATTTTAAAATAATGCAGCAAACAGCTAAAAAAACAGTTTAAGCTTGCTCAGGGTAAGCTACAGAAGCTATTCCAAGTAAAAAAAAAACAGCAAAGATACTTAAATCCAGAAAGTAGTCGCTTTTCTGAGTTCTCTGTAGTTAGGACCACTCTGCAGGACCACGAGGAGCTTGTCTGAGCAGTATAGCCAGAAAAAAATGCCCAGAGGCGGATTTTAAACAGGGAACTACAAAAGAGCTAGAAATGGTCCAAAACAACCAATTACGACAGCTCTTGTGCTGAGGTCACTTCCTACAGGGACAGGTAGGCTGCTCAAGGCTCCCCACTCCCACTGGTAAGCAAAGAAACTTCCTTCTATCCAAGTAAGGTAATGGACAACACAATTTGATTTATGGATGTGATTGGTTGTGCTGCATTATTTAAATGTACTGGATGGGGACACTTCTTTGTTCTGAAGAAGCCTAGTATTTTACTGGGTGAAAGTGCGCTAAACTGATTTTTTTGTGAATTTCTGCTATTACTGTGTTGGTGAATATTAAAGGCTATTTTTCCTTGGATCTGCTGTCCTGATTGTCTTGGGGAGACGTGGTCAAGTGATTGTTCGGTTTTTTACTTGTTTGGGGTTGTGCTATTGCCTTTTTAACTAGATTGCCACCTAGAATAAAATCTGTCATTCTTGCCACCTTGGTGTGTTGGGCCTATAGGGGTGCCACCAGAGTCAGGTAGGAAGGAACCCATATCTACTTCAGCTACACCTGCGGGTTTGCTACATTTGGGGGCTTGTCCGGGATTGCCAGTACTGCCTTGGACTTCACCCTATTCCCCTATACATGTGGAAAGCAATTCCAGCAGAAACATGAACCCAGAAGCTGCAGCTTCACTGCCCATAAATACTATAGGGCCTGAAGTTTTGAATGCTTTGGGAAGTATTGTAGAAAAATGCTTAAATCTTACACAGCCATTCACTGGGTTTGGCGTCCACAAATTGAGTTTCTTTTCTCGCAAACAACCCACACCTCAGGGAGAGGGAGATTTTGAATCCTGGATGGATCAGGCTTCACAAGCCCTAGAGGATTGGGATATCTGAGAATCTCAAAAGAAGCAGCGAATAGCTGAAAGTCTAAAGGGATTAGAGGCAGATACCATATGCAACCTAAGAATGGGTAAGCAAGATTGCATGGCCAAGGACTATTTAGGAGTACTGCAGGATGTGTTTGGAAGGACCGAGAGGTCTGCTAACCTACTGTATCAGTTTGAACATACATACCAAGAAGTTGGTGAGAAACTATCTGATTACATAAAGCGATTAGATAAAATGTTCCACCAGATCATCCTAAAGAAGGGTGGGTTCCAAAAGTAGCTGACCAAGTACGGATCGGACACATTTTACAGGGAGCTCAAGCTATGGATCCTACTGTGTGGAAAATGAGGATGAGAAATAGGGAAGAGACACTAACTTATTCATAGTTGGTTAAAGAGGTGAGGGAAGAGGAAGCCCTGTTGGAAGCCAAATGTCAGTGTTCAACAGCAACTAAAACAGTGAGTGAACACCAGTAGGAGCCTATAGCTCACACAGGAGTCGTGGCTCAGAGTTCCACAATGTAGAGGTGTCACAGTTGCAGATACAGGTGTCTTCCCTGACCGACGCCATAGCTCAAGTCACCAAGACAGTTGCAGAATTACAGAAAGCCGTGGTAACTTTAGCTGAAAGGAGGATTACATCAGCTAGAACCTCCACGAAAGGACTCAGGGAAGAACCGAATCAGCCCATGTTCAGAGTTTCTACTGGATTTTGTTTTCGCTGTGGGGATACAGGGCATATAAAGCAACAGTGTCCTAATGCAGAGAACTTGAAAAAAGTGAATGAACTATTATTGGCTAGTGAATTGCAGGGAAACTTCAAAGGGCCGCAGTGAAGGAGCCAGCTGAGTGCCCAGTTACAAAGAGCTCCATAAAATCTAACATCAAGAGACAGCATCCTGGATCTCCTTCCACACAAACCCTTGTAATAGGGGAGAGAAACTACCTATTATACACACTTCTAGCTCATCTGAGGTGAACAGCTGAATTGGAAAGCCATCTCAGCCAAAATCTCAGCATCTGAGACCGCAAAGCATTACTAAGCAAGCGTCTTATCCGTTAAAATGGCGAGGTCAACCTGTGGTACCTCCACCACATGCTGACTGCCATACAGCTAAACAGCACCGGAAACAGAAACTACCCAATGGCCTACTGGGACCATCTCCTGTCATGTCAGTAAAAATAGGAGTGTATAGTAAAGCACTGTTGGACACAGGTGCACAAATCACCATTCTGTACAGAGACTTCTACCAAAAATACTTAAAGCATTTGCCACTTGAAAAGTTAGAAGATTTGGAAATCTGGGGGCTAATTGACACGAAGTTCTCTTATGATGGTTAAGTCTCACTCATGTTAGAATTTTCCACTTCAGGTGTTGGGTCAACAGAAGTTTTTGAAAAACTCGCTGTTGTGTGCCCCAGTCCAAAAGGAAAGGATTCAGCATCTATTTTGGTGGGGACAAATACTGACCTCGTCAGAAGAATGCTAATGCCTCAGTTAACCCAGAAACACCCAACACTACATCCTTTCCTGAGACCAGTTTTCTGTGCCCTTCAAAGGGAGAAGGATAGTGAGAAAGATGAACTTGGTCATGTGTGGACCCTGTCTGGAAAAGAGTATATAATTCATCCTGGTCAGGCCACCTGCTTGAGAGCCAAAGTGAGGATGTGTGGACAAACAGATTCCTCTCATGTCATGATGGAAACGAATCCAGGAAGTGACTAGTCAAGGAGTCTATATGCCTCTACCATTGTCATTGCCAGGAAAAAGAATGCGTCAATTCGCATATGTGTTGACTATCGAACTCTGAATCAGCTAACCATTCCGGACCAGTACACAACTCCCCGGATTGAAGATGCTCTAAATTGCCTGGTGGGCAGTAAGTGGTTCAGTGTGCTAGACTTAAGGAGTGGATACTATCAAATCCTGATGCACCCAGAAGATAAAGAGAAGACTGCCTTCATCACCCCTTTTTGATTTTTTGAGTTTGATCGCCTACCTCAAGGTTTATCAAATGCACCGGCAACTTTCCAGAGAATCATGCAAAAAACAGTTGGAGACATGCATCTCCTGGAAGTCTTAGTCTACCTGGATGACATCATTGTTTTTGGAAGGACCGTAGAGGAGCACGAAGAAAGACTGATGAAAGTATTGGACAGGATTGAGAAAGAAGGCCTGAAGTTGTCATTGGACAAATGCAAGTTCTTCCAGCCTTCAGTGACCTATGTGGGACATGTAGTGTCTGCAAATGGAATATCCACAGATCCCAGCAAAGCTGAAGTGGTGACAACTTTGTCCAGACACAAAACTATCACAGAGCTGCAATCCTTTGGCGTTCTGCAGTTACTATAGAAGGTTTGTGGAAGGATTTTCAAAGATAGCAAAACCCCTCAACCATTTTCTGCGAAATGATGAGAAAGCAGATGAAACAGATGAAGATATCCTTGCGGAAAAACCTAAGGGACTGAGAGGTTCTAAAGAACTCATCGAGAGTCATTGGGCTCCTGAGTGCGATGAGTTGTTTGAACAGCTTAAGTATTGCCTCACACATGCCCCTGTGCTGGCATATGCTGACTCAACAAAGCCATACACTTTACATGTGGATGTTAGCAGGGATGGCTTAGGAGGAGTCCTTTACCAGGAGTATGACAAGAAGCTGAGACCTGTAGCTTTTACCAGTCGGAGTTTATCCCCCACAGAAAGAAACTACCCTGCACACAAGTTGGAATTCCTTGCCTTAAAGTGGGTGGTAGTGGACAAGCTGCATGACTATCTCTATTGGGCTGAATTTGAAGTGCAGACTGACAACAATCCTCTGACATACATCCAGACCACTGCAATGCTAGATGTTACTGGCCACAGATGGATGGCAGCTCTATGCAACTATAATTTCAGTTTGAAATATCGCCCAGGACGCGAAAATGGAGAAGCTGATGGTCTGTCCAGAAGACCTCAGTGAGACTTACAGCCCGACAATGAATGGGTGGAAGTTCCAGCGCCAGGGGTGAGAGCTGTGTGTCAGATTGCAACCTGCTATCAACACACTGATTGTTGGGCTCAGAAGTTGGGTCTGTCTGCAGTAAGCATGCCCCAAGCCTACTGTAATCTGGTCATTTTACAGGCTTCATCGCTACCAGCTTTGAGTAACAGTGACCTCAGGTGAGATCAAAGAGAAAACTCCTTAGGTCAGCTGGTGGTAGCTGCTTCAGAGAAAAAACAAGTTAATATGCTTTGCATGGGTATTCATCCCCTGGCAAGACTTTTGGGCAAGGAATGGGACAGACTCCAGATACAGACTGGACTAGTATACAGGAGATCTGCAAGTGCACTTGGCAGTGAAAAATGGCAATTGTTGCTTCCCCAGAAATATAGAGAAGTAGTACTCTGGTCATTGCATGACGAACATGGTCATCTCAGTTATGAAAAAATGGTGGGTCTGGTACGAGACAGGTTCTACTGGCCATGCATGATGCAAGATGTTGAGGATTATTGTCGTATATGTCTTCATTGCATTCAGATTATTGTCGTACTTGTCTTCGTTGCATTCAGAGAAAGACTCTGCTGACCAGAGCTGCCTCATTGGGTCAAATGGAAAGTAGTGGGCCCATGGAACTGGTCTGTATAGATTTTCTGTGCATTGAACCGGATGAAGGTGGGATCAGTAATGTGCTGGTGGTGACAGACCACTGTATCAAGAATTTCACACCCGTGATCAGAAAGCTATTACTGTAGCGAAACTACTTGTTGAGAAGTTCTTTGTACACTATGGCCTGCCAAAAAGTATGCGCTCTGATCAAGGACATTATTTTGAGAGCAAGCTTGTCCATGAACTACTCACTCTGTTGGGAGTCCAAAAAAGCCACACCACTCCTTATCATCCTCAAGGGGATCCTCAGACTGAGCATTTCAACAGAACTTTACTAGACATGTTGGGGACACTATCTGCTGAGAAGAAGAGTCAATGGAGTAGACATGTAGCCACAGTGGTGCATGCTTACAACAGTACTAAAAATGATGCTACAGGATTCTCCCCTTATTTTCTAATGTTTGGAATAGAAGCTTGTCTTCCTGTTGACGTCACTTTTGGAGTCACAGCTGATGACACACCAGTGCGATCTCATGGCAGTTATGTGGAGAGACTCAAGAAGAACCTCAGACAGGCTTATGAGCTTGCTGAAAAATCAACAGAACAAAGACATCAGCGAAACAAGGCTCACTATGACAAAAACGTAAAGATGCATGACCTGTTGCCAGGGGACAGAGTTCTTTTGAGAAATTTCAGACTACAAAGAAAGCATAAACTCGCTGAATGCTAGGGATCTGAGATTTACATAATTTGTTCTCAGCTACCTAAAATCCCTGTCTACCAAGTTTGCCCTGAGGGGAAAGAAGGACCCATTAAAATCTGGCACCGCAGCAACTTAATTTTCTCGGAAAAATCCTTGAGACTCATGAACCCGGAACCTACAATGGCTCAGCGGAAGCCTAATTCAAGGTGATCCAGAAGGCCAAGGCAGAGAGGAACTATCTTTTCCAATGTTCAAGAGACAATGCTTCCTCCTGCTGAAGGAGAGGAGGACAGTGATGATGACTGGGGTTTCAGTGTTTTTTTTATGAGGATCGTCAAGACCCCGTGGGCTGTAATCTCAATGTAAATGCACCATAATTCATTCCTTGTCACTTTGATTAGCACAGACCTAACTGTTTCTGTACCTCTTGCTGAACCTAATACTGATGGAAGCCCTGCTATGCAAACTTCAGAATATAGCACTGAGGACAGTCCTACCATTATGGAAAATGAAGGTGAAGTTATACAAAACGAGATCTTAGAAGTGGACAGTATGCCTACTGAAGATCTGGACATTGAATGTGATGTGAGTGACACATTTTCCGAGCAAAATTCCTTAGCTGTCTCTTCCGAACCAAAATTGAAGAGACTGATTCGGCCCCCACAGAAACTTACATATAACAGTTTGGGACATAGTACACAGGAACCTGTGACCACAGCTCATCAGAGAGTCTGCGCCCTTAATCCCTATGCCTCCTACTCCATTGGTGACACCCCATCCCAAGTTACGTATAAGGCTGATTACCCTTGGTGGAAAGTACCTTTTGAATGCAAACGTCCATTTTGCAAGTCCGGGCAGCGCCGGTTAGCTAGGGCTAAATTTATCCCGGCTCCACCAAGTCTCCTCTTCAGTTTTTCCCTTGAAAGTAGTCTAACTCTCAACCTAAGCAAAAAAGCATCCTACAGTCCAGCACTTGCTCAGACCTAATAGCAAGCATTAATATACCCCGACACTTGATTGCCCAGCAGGGCAAGGCTCATTATTCACCCCTCACCAACCAAGCGACTAAGCAGCTCACCCTACTATTCAGGCATGACCAAAGGGCAATTTCAGGTATACTCTCCAGTCCAGCTGGTGAACCTGGGTATCCTGAGGCAATGTTATAACTGCCTCATGTACACAGATAACCCTCTCCTCCTACCACAAAACATTAACATATGCGAGAGATGCAATTATATAGCTAAACTGGAGGCTAAGCTCTCTCCACCCAAGACTGGAACAGGCAGTCATGAGGAGAAGGTTAACACTTGCACTACACTTCCAGCCTCACATAGACTTACTAAACCAGCACTGGCAAAAAATAAACATAAATACACAAAATCATATTTGGAGGCTCTAAATAAAAACCTGCAAAAGCATCACAGACCTCCAAAGCAGACACCCAAAAAACCTGCACCTCCCGTCACAAACCAGACAACACACAAAACACAAAATCAGTGTGCCGCACAAGCACAGCCCTTAAAGCGAAATAACATACCTAACACAGTAGTAATAGGCGACTTTATAGTCAGACAAACTGATGTCCCAGTCACTAGGCTAGACAAGGAGAAGGTTGCTGTTAGCTGCCTGTCGGGAGCCAGAATCTGCCACATAACACAAGCATTCAGGTCACTCCAGAACAAGTACAAATATGACTCTGTCATTGTTCATGTTGGTGTGAATGACCTGAGATGTACCTCCCTGGACTACATGAAAAGAGACATGGAAGAGCTCTCTGATCATGTAGCCCAGGCAGGTATGACCCTGACCCTGAGTAGCATCCTGCCTTCACTAAGAATGATACTGCAGTATAAAGAAAAAAAATATCAATTTCAACAATTGGCTAAGCTTCTGGTGTCATTCAGAGGAGAAACAGTGTCTGTCAGCCTGGGACGACATGCTCGACAGGCCTCGTTGCTTCACAAGAGACGGCTTGCACCTGTCATCCCTAGGCTTTGGAATACTGGCCAAGGTTCTTGCTGCCCCCATAGCGCCTTTTTTAGGCAAGGCTGAAAAGTCAAACCCACCTCCATAAACAGCACAAATAAAAAAATGAGGGTTATGCTACTCAACGGCAGGAGTTTAAATCTCAAAATGCACGCGCTCGAAGCACTCCTCAGTATGGAGAACGTCGGCATCTGTGCAGTAACTGAAACCTGGTTCAAGGCTCCACAGAGCACCCCAGCACTACTGGGCTACAACTCATACCACACATTTCGGCCAAAAAACATGGACCGAAACACAAAAGGAGGGGGTGTATCCATATTCATCAAGGATACCTACACCTCCAGGTTAGTGGCGCAGCATGATACCTCCGAGATCATCCATGTGCAACTAACATCAGGCAAATCTGCAATGCAAATTGTGGCCTGCTACAGATCACCCTCCATGACCCAGGACCACCACTCTGCCTTTCTGGAGACACTGGAAAACATGAAGGTCCTACCGAGCAACCTGATATTGGGCGAGTTCAATTACCCTACCATTAACTGGGAAAACTACTCAAGTACAAACTCCCAGGTCCAGCGCTTCCTGGAATTTATCAACTCAAATGCCCTGGATCAGCTGGTAAACTCCCCTGCCAGTGGTGAAAACATATTGGACCTGGTCATTACCAACATGAGCGACAGGTGTTCCACACCAGAGGTCAACCCATCACTGGTTAGATCAGACCATAAACTAATCACACTGGATGTCCACACCACACCACGACCTCCAACCAAGGAAACCACAGTGAAAAACTTTTCTATAGCAAACTTCACCTTATTTAAGGCAGAGGTGGTAAGTTCACAGCCCCCACGCTAAAGGATAACAGTGTCCAAGATGCAGGAACCTTTACAAATGCACTATATGAGCACCTGCAAGGATGCATGGATCATGCCATCCCTAGCAAAACCAAGACTCACTCCCCTAAGAGAAGAAAACCAGTCTGGTGGACCCCTGCCATAAACAGGCTATACAATAGAAGGAGGAAACTAGTTCAGAAAAAAAGCAAATCCCAAGAAAGAAAGACATCCCTGATCAGTATCAGTAAGAAACTAAGGTCCCTCATAAAATCCTCCAAGGCTAACCTCGAAAGAAAAATAGCCAAGGATTTGAAAGATAACCACAAAGCCTTCTTTAGCTATGTCAGGAATCTATGGGGCAACTCGCAGTTATGCTCTGAGCTAGTGCAAAATAGCACAAAATATACCGAACCCACTGATATTGCCAACATCCTGGCAGATAGATTCAGTGCAAACTTCACCTCCCCTCTCACCATCAAAAAGGCCCACAACAACACCGGTAAAGTGTAGTGTCCCAGAAATCACAGACGCACAGGTGAAAACAGCCCTTTCAAAAGCCAAAAGCACAGTGTCAATGGGGCCAGATGGTGTCCCAGGCTGCGTCTTGCACGAACTACAGAACGAACTAACCCCCCACCTAAACACACTGTTCAACTTCAGCCTCTCCACAGACTATGTGCCCATAGAATGGAGCACAGCAACAGTTATTCCGCTCCACAAAGGAGGGGCCACAACTGACCCTGGTAACGATCAGCTATCCTAATAAGCCTGATTAGCCTGGTCTGCAAGGCTATGGAGCGCATCATCATGGAACTCATTAACAAAGACATTGGGAACCTCCAAACACTTGACCTGACCCAGTTTGGCTTTGTTAAGGGCAGATCATGCCTGCTAAACTTGGTTGACTTCTTCGAGACAGTCACCAAGGCCATAGATGAGGGGAAGGTAGTTCACATAGACTACCTTGACCTCGCCAAGGCTTTTGACACCATTCCCTACTCGGGAATTATAGAAAAACTCACCAGCCTGAACATAAACCCCTACGTCACAAGATGGGTTTCCAACTGGCTTACAGACAGAACTCACACAGTAAGAATAGTGGGCTCCAGGTCCGACTCTAAACCAGTCATAACTGGTGTCCCACAAGGCTCGGTCCTGGGACCCCTACTGTTCGGCATATACTTTTCAGAAGTACAAGCAAACACAGGAGGACAATGGCTAACCAAGTTCGCCGATGACTGCAAACTGGGAGCCATACTTGACTCCGGCTGACACGGACATTCTCCAAAAGGGCCTTACTGAGACGGACACCTGGTGTCAAAGTCACGGTCTCAAGCTAAATGCCAAAAAATGCATAGTCATCCCATTTGGGAAAAACAAAACACCCATGAATTACCACATAGGTGGCAGCCCCCTTAATACAGAAGAGGTAATAAGAGATCTGGGGATCCAGGTAGATAATCTCTCCTTTGACAATCATATTGCCAAAGTAGTTAGGAAATCCTTCTATGTAGGCCATCTAATTACTAAAGGGTTCGCCTCTAGAAATAAAGAGGTTATAGTGCCCCTCTACTTGTCACTCATCAGACCCATCATAGAGTACAATGCCCCATTTGGGATGTACCTCACAAGACACTTCCAACAGCTGGAAAGACCACAAAAGTACCTCACCAAGAGGATTACTGGCCTCAAACATATGTCCTATGCAGCCCGACTGGAAAAACTCCGGCTGTACTCCATGGCATATCGCTTACTCAGAGGTGATCTCTGCCTGACTTACAAAGCCATGTCCAACTCAGAATTGATGGACATGCTCCACCTAAAGAAAACCAAGTCACTGTGAGCCACTCGCTCTAGTGAGCTAAACCTCACCACAACAATATATAGAACATGCTGGAGGGATAGATTCCTGTCACAGAGACTCCCCATGCTTTGGAACAAAATTCCTAACTACATTAGGCAAAGCCCCTCACTAACACTCTTCAAGAGAAACCTTGACGAATGGATGGGTAACAGAAAATACACCCCTGGGATCACTTCATTGGCTCTTCTTGACAGAGGCTCAGTTAATTAATCAATGAGGCAGAAAGCTGACACACTCTGGCTAGGCTTATAAATGCCCTCGGGCAGATAGCCTAGTACCTACCTATGAACCTATGAAAATATTGTTCACTTGATGGTGCATTAGTGTGTGTAAATATTTTACTGCTAATCTACCTTTGACTTGGGGGGACCCAAGATTTTCAAGTGGGGGAGAGTGTAGCTCCCACTGTATTTTATTGTAGAAGTACTAGACTGTAGTTTTTCATTAGACCACCAGGTGGAGCTGTTTCAGGGCTATAAAAGACAATTTTGAAAGTGAAAGGGGAGTTTGAGATACTAGCTGAAGGAGGGAAGACCGAAACTGTGAGCTGAAGGGAAAAGGGCCTTGCTGCATGACTGGATTTTCTTCTCTAGTGCTTTGGGGCAGGGAAGTGAAGTAGCAGTTTGTGTCTGTTTGTTGCTGAAACCCTGGATGATGGTATTTTGTGGAATCAGGAGAGAAGGCTGAAACCAGTAGTTCCACGCCTGCATATGATTCAGCAAGAAAAGGAGTTCCTTTGGGCCTTGTACAGAGAATCCATAGATGATTCCCAGAGTTCTGGCAGGTGATTTTTCTACTTTTCTCATCAGGGGAACCACGGTGCCTGGTCACTAGGATAATGTCGATGGAATGATGAGAGGCTCTGGCTGTCTTTTTACATTTTTATAAGATTGTGATTTTCTCCCCTCTAAATGCTTTGTGGATTACAAATAACTGGGATCCATATGAGCTCCAACATGGGCCCCATCGAGCTGGAAGCAAGACTGTAAGAAGTCACTGGCCAGTGAACAGGTTACAATAGAGTGTTTTCATAGTTGTTCTCTTTAGAATTGATCAAGGAGGTTGAGGGTGTTAGTACTGCTCAATGACATTGCATTTTTTCATATCGGCGTTGTTGCATTATAAATTTTCAATGTTCAATGACATTGCATTTTGCTCTTGTTAATACTGCTGCCTTCAAGAATTTTGCTCCTCAATGACATTGCATTTTCTCATACCTGTATTGTTGCATTATAACTCTTTTTATTGCTTAATGACATTGCATTTTTTCCCGTGTTTGTATTGCTGCATTATAAAGCTGTACTGCTCATTGATATTGCCTTCTTTGTGCATGTTTGAATGTCAAGGCCTTTTTCTGTTGAGTTCTGCATTGTTGCTAACTGGTGCACTGTTGAAATAATTTGTTTGGGGTTGTGCTATTGCCTTTTTAACTAGATTGTCACCTAGAATAAAATCTGTCAATCTTGCCACCTTGGTGTGTTGGGCCTATAGGGGTGTCACCAGAGTCAGGCAGGAAGGAACCCATATCTACTTCAGCTACACCTGCGGGTGCACTACATGTACAAATCAATATTGTAACTCATACGATTCTTTTGGAGATGGACATGTCAGCAGTATTATGGTAAATTTGGAGTAAGCTTGACTAAGCTTAAAATGGCACTTGGGCAGATAGCCTAGTAACCACCTCTGAGCCTGTTAACCTATAATTATAAAATGCCTGTATTCCAGAAGTCATTATCAGAACAACTGGAGAGTGGTTTGATCATGCATTGAGCAGTGCTTGTATCTTGAGAATGAAATCTATCTTATTTTAATGGCAAAGTTAATCTAAGTTTAGAAAACATTTTGCTATGATGTTGTCCTTCTCATTCTTCCTCACTGATGGCTTATGGATCTGATCCTCGGATTAGAGTTGGCCACATTTTCCAGACTTCAGATCCTAATCTTGATCTCCTCCCTCTTCCCATAATGCAACACACTACCTCTAACTCCTCAGTTCTCATGTGATGCCCGTGGGATTTCAACTCTCAAGCTGTTAGGTTTGTTTGTATAAAATTATCTAGTTTTCCCTGCCTACAAGCTTTCTTGGTTAATGATTAACTCATCTTTCCTCCCTCTACAGCTGCTAGTCACTAGAGTCTTTAATTTTCCCATTATTCTATGAAGTTACCTATCTAGCCTTTTTCTTTTGGCAGTGTTTTTTTGTGTTATGTTTAATCCTTTACTGTTAAGAGGGGTAAGGACTTCTTTTACTTCTAGCATCCTCCCATTCTCATAATACTTTCTGTATTGGTTTTAGATTACTGTTTCCTTTGGTTTTGATGTTCTTAGATTTTTTTGCCATGGTAAACCTGCGTGCTTTAAAGCATGCCACTTTCTCTTTGGAGCTTCTCTCAGTCTACTGGCTTCTATTTAAGTCCGGCAACTGTATGAAATTTTTAGTTATGTACTTACTGTAATTTGGTATCTGTGTTGTCATCTTCTCATTCTGCTTCACTGATGGGTTATAGATCCAGTGCTGAGCTCTGACTTGGCCGACTTTTACAGACTTAAGCTTCCAGGCTCGAGCTTCTCCCTTACCTCACAATTCCCTGCCCTTAGCTCAACCACCTCAGATCGAGTTTGCTGCCCTTATAGACAGAAGACAGAAGGAAAGGAGCCAAGGGCTCAACTTGGAACGTAGGTTCCTACAAAGGCTTGCCATAACACAGAGGAGCCAAAGGATGTTCTGCTCCTGGAAGTTATATCTACCTTATAATGGGACACAAAGGTATGAGACTTGGTAAAGGTAGCTGCAGCAGAAATGTCATCAATGGGAATTTTAGAAGAAAAAGATGCTGAAGCAGCTATGGATCTTGTAGAATGGGCTTTTGGAGGCGTAAGCAACTTTAGACCATTTTTTTCATGCACAAAAGATATACAACTGGTTATCCATTTTGCTGTTGTCACTTTTGAAACGGCTTGATCCTTACGATTAGAGGAAAAAGAAACAAACAACTGTTCTGGTCTTCTGACATGTTTCATCCTATGGAGGTAGAAACTTAACTGTCTGTGAAAATCTAAGGAACGTAACATATACTCTCCTTTGTTGGAACAGTTAGGAAAGAACACTGGCAACTGAATGCCTTGATTTATATTAGCCTCTGTGGCAACCTTTGGCATGAATGAAGGATTAGTATGGAGGGAAACTCTATCCTTGTGAAAAATGATGTAGGGAGGCTTGGATGAAAGTGCCTGCAATTCCGAGACTCTTTTTGCTGAAGTAATGGAAATGAGTATAGAAAACTTCAGAATAAATATTTTAAGTCACAATCATTAGCCGGTTCAAAGGGATTTTGGGTTAAAGCTTGTAGGACGACATTCATATTGCACGGGGGAGTCGGGTCCTTGATTGGAGGTCTAAGAAGAAAAGTAAAGGCTTTACATAACCTGGCTAAAGTGACAGATCCCGAAGGTAATCCCGAATGCAAATTGGATATGGGTGATAATTGTAGCTTAATGGTCACAAAACTAGAACCTTGCTTAAATAAAGACTCCAGAAAGGAAAGGATTGAGGAAACAGGAGCTGAAAAGGGATCAATGTGATTATTAGCAGCCCAAATAGAAAATATCTCCCACTTAACTCTTATATACTTTCTTGGTGGAAGCTTTTTGAGAAGTCAGAATGACAGTTTTCACTGGTGAAGAGAATCTGGATCCTCTAGCAATCATAGCACTCATGGGAACTGGAGAAACCATGCAGTTAACTTGATTGAGGGGAGATCAGGTGGAGTCCTAGTGTAGGGTGAGAGAGGGGGTCCAGTTTGGGTTCCAGTATCCAAGGAGGGTGTTTGAGGTGAGACCAGAGGAAGGAGAACCAAACTTGATGAGGCCAAAAGGGGACAATGAGTATCACTGTGCTCTTTAACCGTTTGGTTTTCTGAAGACATTTTGCTTGTCAAAGGCAGAAGAGGGTAAGTATAAAGGGGACTGAGGGGCCAATTGAGATCCAGAGCATCACTTAAGGAACTCCCTGAAGGAAGGATTAGAGTGAAATAACTGCTGCACTTGTTGTTGTAAGGGGATGCAAAGAGAATGCAGCAGGGGAGAACCCAGCAGTCGAATATCTTGTTCGCTACTGACTGAGGGACCACGTGTGAGGTATCAGAATGGATCTGCTGAGCCTGTCGAGCAATATGTTGGATTTCCCCATTACATGCATTACAAGCAGAAAGTGGTTTGAAGAGATTGTCCTTTCCCAAACCCTCATGGCCTGTCTGCAGAAAGGGTATGAATGGGTTCCTCCTTGCTTGTTGATATACCAGACTACTGACATGTTATCTGTGTGTATCACAATGGTCCCTAGAGGGAGAGCCTCTTGAAAGGCTTGCAGTGATAAGAGGACAGCTCTCTTATCGAGGGCATTGATATGCAATCTGGTCTCTATTGGAGTCCACAAGCCTTGGACCATCTTCCTGTCAAAATGCCCCCCACCCCAAATGGTCACTATGGCTGTTAGGGGGGAGAGGATAAAAGGTCTGCCAAACATCAAGTCAGAGTGAATCCACCACTGTAGATGAGTCCTGCAAATGCTGGCCAACCTTATAGGAACAGCTAGGGACTGATCTAGAATTGATCATTGAACAGATAGTGTCAGTTGAAGAATGCGCATATAGTACCTGGCTAGAGAAACCAATAATGTTAAGTTGTCCATTTCGCCTTCGTTCTTGCTGTTTGGGTTTGGAGCCAATCCTTGGCTCCAACTCGGCCATCTTCTATAGCTAGAGAGCTGTTTACTGGCTTGAGGCTACCTCTTATCCCAGCATGCCCAGCGTCAGCTACCCAGATCTCGTTTGCCGCTTCAGCTGCAAGGATGCTTCCTTACTGGCTCAGGCTTAGTATAGATTTTCTATTAATATATTGTTGTTTATTCTTGAAAGTTTGTCAAGTATTTGTCTATTTTTTGTCTAGATAATATTCCTTTATCCCTTATCGCTTTCTTGTGTATTTTAGCTTTGTTGGCCATCGCTCCATAACTCGCAGGCCTTCTGTTCCCTTGAACTCGTTTAAATAAGAGAGTCCCCCCCCCCGGATAGCCATTTAAATTAGAGGCTTTCCTTCTGTTCCTTAACTGTAAAAAAAAAAAAAAAAAAAAAAAAAGTCTATTTGTTTCTTGTTTTTTTGTACTATAGCCTTTATTATTGTTGTTGTGGTTGTTGTTACTATAATGTCTGTTGTGGTTGTTGTTACTATAATGTCTAAAGATACCAAGGTATCTGGCTTCAAAAAGTGTGACTCATGCTGTCAGAAAATGTCTCTGACAGATGGGCACACTAGTTGTATATATTGTTTGGGCGCTGTTCACCTGCAGGACTCCTGTTCTATATGTCACGCTTTTAGTCCAAGGGTCCTGCAGGAGCACAAAAACAAATTAATCCTTTGGGGATTATTGAAGCCTCAGGATTCTCCGGCTAAAAGTACTCAGCCAGTGAATTCCTCTAAGTCTGTCAAGCCGTCGGCTCCACCTTCAGAGCAGACTCCTTTACTTGACCAACCAAGTATGTCGGTGTTGGCTGGCACCGACAAGACAACTCCTCCGTCAGCTCCATCTGCTATTTCGGAGCCGTCTCGGAGCCATAAGAGACTGAGGTCTCTGTCCTTGGAGTCCATCCACTCGGCACCTCAGTCACCTTTGTTACAGAGTGAATGTAGCCATCATTCTTCCCACTTCTCTCGATCCTCTAGATTATTGGATCATGATGTGGAGAGAGTAGTAAGTAGGTTGCTTAAGTCACAGGCACTGGCAAAAATTCTGTCCAGCCCACCTCAACAGGTATCAGCTTCAACCGCCTCTATTTCTGTTCCTCCTCCGACTACATTTAGCTTGGAGCCGGAGACCATGGATACGCAGGTAGTAGAACTGTCGGCACCGATCATCATCTCTCCTTCGGTTCCAATGATTACCTCGATTATACCTTCTATCGAGGGATCTGGGTGCTGAGGCTCTCTTGTCGGCTCCAAGGGGGGGGTGGCATTGGACCCCATTCTCCCCCTCGGAGCTTTGGCGCAGGTGAGCTTGGCTCCAACATCAGCCTCAGAGCCGTCACCCTCGACGTGGAGAAAGACTCCTGTTTCTTCGGAGCCGGAGCTTTCTCTGCCTAGAGGTTGGGATGCCTTCGAGGTCATGCGGAGTGTGCTGTCCCCCGAAACAGCTCTACTGCCAGCTCCATCGGCTCCTCCCCCCGTGGTGTCTTTTCCAACCTCTACTCCTCCTCCAGACCCCAAGAGTAGGGAACCTATGCCCCAGGACACCCCATTGGGTGATCCCTCTTCTTCCAAAGCCTCCCCTGATCACTCGGAGGAGCCTCCCCTGAAGAAGTGCAAGAGGAAGCACATAGATTCCCCTGAGTCTGTCACTTCAGAAACAGATGAAAAAAACGAATATGCAGACACCTTGTAATGCAAGCCCTTCTTAAAATCCACACTGTACATAAACAGCCCACGAACGATGCATCTTTTTCAACAGTTTCCGTGTTTGTGGTTCTTTTACTTCAGAAACAGACATGGATGAATCGGAAGGGTCCCCAAGGTCTCCCTCTGAAGATGTTTCCTTTTCGGACATCCTTGAAATGCTTAGACAGAGGAGGGACTGGACTTCCCTATCCCTACCGAGGACGAGTCTATATACCTGGACGCATTCGGTTCCCGACCTTCCACCTCCTGGGTATCTCCTCCTTTCGATCCACTCATATCTGTAGAGGCTCAAAAGGCTTGGTCAGCTCCAGATTCTGTGGAACCTACTCTGAGGAGACCAAACACATTTATTACAGCCCCTCAGGACAAGCAATTCCTCTCCAAAGGTGTGCCCGTTGATGCCATGGTGTTAGCAGCAGCCACCAAGAAAGAGTTAGCAGAAACCTCTTCATCTGTTCATCCTCCGAACAAAGAGTCTTGGACGAGGGACAGCTATGGAAAGTGAATGTTTGCTTCATCAACCTTTTCAATGAGGTCCCTGAATTATCAATGCCATTTTACACGTCTTCAAAGGGATCTCCTGAAAGGCATTGGAGATACCCTTCAGGATCCTACAGCTGAGGGAGCACCAGCCAAAGTAGCTTCTCAGCTTGTGACTCTTAATTTCATAGTCAACTCCTCCATGAGGCTGATTTCCTATGCAGCCGATGGAGCAAGCAGAGCCACAGGGACAGGTGTGGCTCTCAGGAGACATGCTTAGATGTGGCTATGTCAGTTTGCAGAACCCTTTCGAGCGTCCTTCACCAATACTCCCTTTGATGGCTCCTTTCTCTTTGGGCCTCAGGTGAAAGACACATTGACCAGGTGTGAGCAGGAAGGCAAGAGACTCTCTGCCGTGGGAGTCCATTTTTCCACTCCTTCCAGACCTTATCCCAAGGGTCAGAAGAGCGGAAAGATGTGGTTCCGAAAATCCCAGGGACCCTTGCCTGACACACATGGTGATTTTTCCCTCAGGAGCACAGGGGGAAACAACAATAACAGATGCCACCCTCATGGCAGAGGGGGACCACAAAACCAGGGTGACAGAGAAACCTTCTCTGCCAAACCCTTCCAGCATCCCTGAAGGGTTGCCCGACTGCTCACCTCTGGAGGCAGTTGGGGGAAGACTTTCGCTGTACCCAAAAGCCTGGAAAAATATAACAAGAGGCAGATGGGTACTATCCATCATATATGGAGGTTACAAAATTCCCTTCCATCAATCCCCCATAGAATCAAAACAGCCCATCCCAGATGTCCCACCCAATCTAAGGGATCAAGCAGTTACAGATGTTTCAAGACTGCTAGAAAAAAAAGCCATTCAAGAAGTCCCTGCAGACCGACTAGGATCCAGAACTTACTCAATATTATTTTTAGTACCAAAAAGACAGGGGACTGGAGACCAATACTGGATCTCAGCAGATTGAACAAATCTGTACAAAAAGAAAAGTTACGGATGGTGACACTGCAGTCCATTTTCCCTTTTCTGGGTCAGGACAATTGGATGTGCTCGATAGATCTTCAGGACGCGTACTACCATATCAAGATGGACAGATGCTCCAGGAGATTTCTTCGCTTCCGGGTAGGGGCCAGTCATTACCAGTTCAGAGCTCTGCCCTTTGGTCTCACCTCATCCCCCAGGGTGTTCACCAAATGTATGGCAGTAGTCATGGCTCACCTGAGGTGTCAAGGATTCCAGGTGTTTCCCTATCTCGACAACTGGCTCCTGACTGCTACCACCAGGCATCAACTCTTAGAGGCACAGGATTATGCAATCACATCATGCACTCAACTAGGCATTACAGTAAATTTCGAAAAATCTACCTTGTTGCCCTGTCAGTCTATCACATACATAGGAGCAGAATTAAACACAAAAAAAATATTTGCAAGATTACCACAGGAAAGAGTTTCCACTATTCGTTAACAAGTGTTAATTCTAATGCAGAGCAAAAGGGTTCAAGTCAGACATGTCCTCCAAGCTCTAGGTTCCATGGCAGCTGCCATTCTTCTTGTCCCATTATCACGTTTCCACATGAGAATCCTTCATTGGCTTCTTTTCACGCGGTGGTCTTTCCAGGAACTACCCATGTCTCACATGATCCTGATCAAAGAAACATGCAAAAGGCACCTTTCTTGGTGGATGGTCTCTCCACTAGTAATTCAGGGCAGACCTTTCATACAACCCCCTCCAGTAGCCACAGTGACCACGGACGCCTCCCTGATAGGGTGGGGGGCATTATCTAGACAGGACAGTCCAAGGCACTTGGCAACCTCACGAGTACCATCTGCATATCAATGTCCTAGAAATGAGAGCAGTTCTCCTAGTGTTGCATGCCCTTCAAGACTCTCTTCCTTCCAGGACCATTGCAATCCAAACGGACAACATGTCAGTGGTGTGGTACATCAACAAACAGGGTGTAACCAGGTCTTACCCCTTGTGTCGAGAAGCACTCAGACTGTGGCAACAGGTGATTTCCTCCCAACATTTTCTGATAGCAATGCACATCCCTGGGAAATCCAACTTTATAGCGGACAGGCTCAGCAGAGCTATCCTCATGCCTCACGAGTGGTCGCTGAATCAGGAAGTTGCGGATCTTATCTTCCGCAAATGGGGACAGCCTTGCTGCAACCTATTTGCCACTCCTCTCAAAAACAAATGCAGCAGCTACTTCTCCCTACTTCCTCTTCCAGGTCATATACCCAGAGATGCTCTAGTCCACGATTGGCCTCAGGGACGCCTTTACACTTTTCCCCCTTTTCCCCTAATTCCGAGACTCATACAGAAAGCAAAATTGTTGGGTTGCAAAATGATCCTCATTGCCCCATATTGGCCTCGACAAATATGGTTCCTGTTCCTACACCTCCACCTTCTGGATCAACCATGGATTCTGGACCCAGTTCCAGATCTTCTGGTTCACCAATCATGTGGATTGTACAAATCCCTTCAAACTCTCCAGCTCACAGCTTGGTTACTCCACTTCCAACCTTAGCCAGGCTTTCCAATATCTCCCCAGCAGTCCGTGATATTATTGTTTCCTCACATAAGTCTACCACGAGCAAAACATGTGCTATTAATTGGAAACAGTTTTCTTACTGGGCAGAATCTAGAAATCTGGATCCTTTCTCAGCCCCAGTCCATGAAATTCTTGAATTTCTAGCGCAGCTTTTTCAGTCTGGTGCGGCTTCCGCTACTATTAGAGTACAACTAGCTGCCATTTCTAATTTTCATATCGGTATGTTTAATTTTAGCATAATGTCTCATAAGCTCTGCAAAGCCTTTATGGAAGGAACATCTCTTCTTAGACCCCCAGTTAGAGATCCTCCCCCTCCTTGGGATCTCAATTTAGTTTTAGCCTCCTTAATTTTGCCTCCCTTTGAACCGGCAGCATCATGCTCTTTAAAATTTCTTTCTTGTAAGTCACTTTTTTGGTTGCTATCAATTCAGGTAGACATGTCTCAAAACTTCAAGCACTATGTGTTCGTCCTCCTTACCTGGTGTTTTACAAGGACAGAGTTTCTCTGAGGACCAATCCATCCTTTATTCCTAAAGTCTGCTTAGAGAACAATTTAAATCAATCCATAGATCTCCCAGTTTTCTTTCCTAATCACAGCAACAAGGCAGAATACCAGCTCCACCAATTGGATGTACACAGACAATTGCGTTTTTCCCTCCATAGAACTAAGGAACTAAGAAAATCAGACCAGTTATTTCTTTCTTATGCTTTTAACAAACAATGCCTTCCGGTTTCTAAAGTGACCTTATCCAGATGGTTATCTGATACTATTGCCTTTATTTATCAATTACAAAATAAAGAGCTTCCAGCTAAACCAAAAGGTCATTCCACTAGAGCATTAGCCACCTCTGTAGCTTTTCAGTCTAGGTTGCCCATAGAGTCAATCTGTGCAGCTGCCACTTGGGCAAACCCCCACACTTTTATCTCTCATTACAAGGTAGATATGGTCTCCCGGAGCAGAGCTTTCTTTGGTTCTACTGTTCTGAAGAGTTTGTTCCAATGAGCCACCCAGGATTTTAGGTGCTAGGGACGCTGTCCCAAACAGCAAGAATGAAGGCGAGATGGACAACTTAACATAAAGAAGTTATATACCTACCATAACATTCCATGTTAGTTGTCTTCATCTCGCCTTCCTTCTTGCGTCCCTCCCTCCTTCCCCCTTCCTAGAGGATTGTGAGGAGTTCCCTTTTGTTTTCACTGGCTGAGCATCTTGTATTACTTCACATGCCAGGTAATTTATAACTCTTTCCTTGTTTAGATGTATTGGGCAACCAGTTTTTAAGAACTGGTTACTCTACTTATGTCTAGTGTGTGCTATCACAAACTAGATCTGGGTCGCTGACGCTGGGCATGCTGGGATAAGGGATAGCCTCGAGCCAGTAAACAGCTCTCGAGCTATAGAAGATACCCAAACAGCAAGAAGGAGGGCGAGATGAAGACAACTAACATGGAACGTTATGGTAGGTACTTAACTTCTTTTTATAGCAGTTGCCATAGATCCCAGGGCTCATAAAATCAATCTGACAGAAGGAGAGGGGTGAAATAGATTGGCTTGGACTTGAAGAGTCAAGGTGTCGATGCGGGGCTGAGGTAAGGAAACTATCTGCATTATGGTGTTTAAATGGACCCCAGTGAACTCTTAATTTTTTTGGTAATGGTTGTGACTTATCTGCATTTATGGTGATGTCTAGGAAGTGAGATATCTGATAAAGATAGTCTCTGGCCTGAGAAAGTTGATGCTGGGTGGGGCAGTCAGGAGCCTATCATCTAGGTACGAGAATACTTGAAACCTCTGTAGTCGAAGTTGAGCTGCCACCACTGCCATGCACTTGGTGAAGACCCGAGGGGCTGTGGTGAGACCAAAGGACAGGGCTCTGAATTGGAAGTGATTGGCTCATAGGTGGAAGTTCAGATGACTTCTGGAGTGCCTGTCTATTTTTGTGTGATACTACGCGTCCTTGAAACCCATCTTGCACATACAATCATCTTTTTTAGTAACAAAAGGATAGACTGAACCACTACCATCTGGAACTTCTCTTTCTTTACAAATAAGTTGTTTGCTTAGGTCCAAGATAGGCCTCACGTCCCCTGTTTTCTTTGGCACCAAAAAGAAATAAGAGTAAGTTCTTGACCCTCTCTGTTTGGCTAGGACCTCTTGGATGACACTCTTTTGCAGTAACCTTTTTGATTTCTGTGACTGCTAACTTCCTCTGACTGGGTGGAACATCGGGTAGTTTCTTTTGAATTTTTGGAGAGGGTAGAGAAACGAGAATGTAATAGCCTGTGGATATTATGCTTTGCACCCAATCATTTGTTGTTATATGGGCCCAGGCACTTGAATGCAGAGAAAAACAGACCCTGACTGCCTCCAGAGTAAGACAGTCAGGCAGTGCTTTAGGAGTGCTGAAAGGGCTTGTTGGAAAAAGGTTCCCTGAAACCCTGATTTTGCAGGCCCCCTCTGCCCCTGGGATGGTGTCTCCCATTTTAGCCTCCTCCTCTGCCTCTGGAGGAGTACTGTCCTCTTTGATCAGGAAAGAAGCCTTGCAATTTAAGGAACCAAGTCTTGTTAGCCCTTCTTTGATTCCTTGAGTAGGTCCATTGAGGGGGTGGAAAACTTAATCCCCACAGCAGACAAGGTCTTACCCTCTTGCTCACTGTGGGTCAGGGTGTCCAAACAGTGAAGAACAATCAAAGGGAGCATTGACAAAAAGAAAGAAATCACAAAGCTTCTTCCAATCATGTCGACTCATCATAATGCTGGTACCGGTTGCCCTTGAAGATCCTTCTGCTGAGTAGGAAACGAGCCTCATGGAAGAATTCGCTAGAGAGGTGAGAGTGGTTAGCTTTGGAGAAATCTTATCCAACTCCTCCTTAGGCATGCACTCCACCAAGGATTCAGAGTGTTCCTTAACCAGGTCTCTCTGAAAGCAAATAAAGTGTCCCAAGTAACTAGGACTCCCTGTTCAGCGGATAGACAGTCAAGTTCTGCTGACAGATCTCTTTCTTGGTAGCCACACTGGAATGCCCTTACTCCATAAAGGTCGGTCCTTGGGAGGAGATGGGATTTTGTTGGGGCACTTTGGTCCAGGCTGTATGGTGACTGGCTCCTTCCAGGCCCGACAGGCGACACCTCGGTAAGGGACTTCTTCGGGAAGTCCAAGTGCCTCCTTTTGCATGTCCTTTTCCATGGGATCTCCTCCATGGTATATTCAGGGAAGAAGTTGGAAGAGGAAGTTGGTCTGGAGGTCCTTAGAGGCAGGCTGACCCTGGACAGAGGTGGTATGTTCAAGGTCCAGATCTGATGCAGAAACACGGGAAGGAGCATAAGTCAAAGGGCTCGATGCTCTGCTTACAGAGAAAGCCTTTTCTATAACATGGAAAGCCGAAGGTCCCGGGGATACTTCACTGAACTCCGCAGGAGTGGAACTTCTGAAGAAGAAGGGGGAAGTTCACCGGAACCTCGACTTCCAGACAGAACTAGACCCATGCTGTTGAGGGCCAAGGCTCCAAAGGAAAGAGAAAGATCCAGCAGCAACATCCTGGATCTGGGACTCACTCTGATCCAAAGACCTTGAATCTGAGGCGGTCAAGGTCACTGTTAGTGTTGAGGAAACAAGAGCCCTCTAATCTGACCCCGAATCCCTTGGAAGACTACTGTCCTTGTGCTCTGAAACCAAAACACAGATTGGAGAAGGAGAAAAAGAAATGGGAGGAATACTCTCAAATCTATGATGGGACAGAGCTGGAAGTACCCCAGCTGGATTTGAGCCTTAATAATAGACCTTACCATCTTGTCCATGTCATCATACTGGCTTCTAGAGGATCTGGAGGTCACTGAAGAAGGATGCGAGTGCCTAGTGGTCTGCAAAATCTTAGTTGGAACCATGGGAGAAATGGATCTTATAGATCTCCCAGGAAAGTGAGTAATGAACTGCAGATCCAAGGATCTGTGGATCCGGAGAGTTGCAAAAGAATTCAGATCCAGAGTCTTAGCATCTGGAGACTTTGAGGAAGTAGAAGGCTCACTCGGACCCATCAAATCTATGGGATCCGAGGGAGCTGACGTCGGTCTCAGCGCCGACATCCTCAGATCTAAATGCTTCGGAATCTTGGTAGGAAGCTTCAAAGACACACTGGAGTTCTTGAGATGGTATTTCTTTCCCTCGGAGTCAAGCGATTCCTTAGAGGGGGTTGAGCCCTGGAGAAGACAAAGGAGCAGGCATAAGGCCCTTTAGAATAAGTTTATTCTTTCTTTCTTTGATGGCCCTAGGATTTAACCCCTCACAGATACTACAAGGGAATTCAGATGAGCCAGTCCTAAACAATAAACACATCTGTCATGTGTGTCCGAGTGTGGAATTTTTCTCTCATACTCAGAGCACTTCTTGAAGCCTGTAGGTTTATCCATACTGAAAAAGAAGATATAAATATATATCTTTTTTTTTTTTTTTTAAACAAAATAGGAAAGAAGTGCCAAAGCCCAAAAGAGAAAAAGGTGGGAGAAAAGAGAAGCCCTAATGTACCTTGAATACACTGAAAAGGGTAGGGAGGAAACTTAGAAGAATATAATATTAAGACAGATTATCTGCCGATAAAGTCTAAAGAGAGTTTGAGAAAGTTTTAAGGAAAAAATTACTACAGAAAAAATACTTAACTGCTCGAGTGCTGGTAACCACATCTGTACGCACTTGCAGCAAATGAGATCGGGGGGGTTGAGCTAGGGGCAGGGGATTGTGGGTAAAGGGGGAACTTGAGCCTGGAAACTGAAGTCTGTAAAAGTCTTCTGAGTTGGATCAGAGGATCGGATCTATAACCCATCAGTGAAGTAGAATGAGAAAGACAACATCAGATTTCAAATTAAACTAAGGAAGTTAATAGCACTCCTTTTTTCTTAAACTGCTACATTTTTGGAGAGAGCGGTGATTTCCTTCTCTGATATTTGAGACGTGTCCCCTTTCCACCCCTTCTCTGTAGCAGCCTTCTGATTTTTCTCCCCCTTTTCTCCCTCCCCTTTAAAGGTATGGTGCTTATTTTTCACTGTAATCATCAGTGGCTGGCTGTTTAGATAGTTATCTACTTTCTATACTTCCTGGTCTTTGTATCTGCTCTCCCTTACCAGCACAACAGGAGTTATTCTGCTATATTTTTAATCTAACATTCTGTGGTAACGAAGATTCTAAAATGTTTACAGTCTTGTCTTCAACCTCTAAATTGTCAGACTGTTAGAAGTGCTTAAAATTTCTTAACTTTGTGACCTCCCAAACATGTTTCTGTTCAGTTAGAGGCTCAACCCCTTTAAAAAACAAAACAAAAAAAAGGGAATTACCACAGAAGATCTCAAATCCGAAGTTGTCAGGCTCTCCCTTTAGATCCCAACTACTTTGTGGATCTGACAAGCTCGGTCTTTCTAAAGTTCACAACTTGTTTGCCAGCTTCACCAGATCCTTAATATTCAGATCTGCACTAATTGAAACCAACCTTAACGGATCCTAAGTCTTCAGTTCCTTACTGATTGCAGCCAGCTTACTCAGATCCTAAGTCACCGGATCTGTACTGAGTGGTATAAAAGTGATTTGGAACTGCTTGTAGGATTTTGGACCCAATCACTTGTATCCAAAGCTCCAAAAGCCTTCTCCAGTCCCCCCTGCTCTCTTGAACCTGTCAGGTCTGATCCAGTGGGATTGCCATCGGTCTTTTCTTTCTTCGGACTCTGGGCTCCGGAGGCAACTAACTGTAAGGTTTCCTGTGGGATGGGGGTTTTTCATCAGCTTTCATTCTCAGCTTCAACCTTTGGATCCTAGAGCCAACTATTTGCAGTGCTTCCTCTTGGAGCAGAAGCCTTCTGCTTGTCTTCCATTCCTTTGCATCCAACTGGCTGACATCTCTCTTCTGGAGCAGGAGCAGAGACACTGGACTGTCTCTGATGTAAAAAAAAAAATCAGTGAAAATCTCCTCGGATCCTAAGCCAAGGATCTGACACTGGACAGATCACTGGAAGGAATGGAACTGTTAAACCAAACAAGATAATGGGTACAAAGCTTAGTTCATAAAACTAGAACCAATTACGAAAATACAAACTCAGCAATGCAAAATGTAACAAAAAGCTGTTTAATATAACAGAGCTTTCAGGTAAAAACCCTCCATCAGTGCATAAAAGACAGCACCTACCACTCCTGTTTTATATAACACACAGCCAATAATTACCAATTAATCATTTAACATATAAAATGTATACAACAAGACAATTTACACATAAAAGTCTTTATATCTGTATAAACATAATGATGAATCATACATAATGATGTATTCATACATTCTATGTGTAAAGTACATGCAAAAGATCCAGTACTTTTATACCAAATAGTCACCCGGTTGTTCATGTCTTTCATGATTTATTTATTTATTTTATTTTTATTCTACATTTGTTGACCGGGCTAGTCCAACTGGATATATGTCCATTTTCAGTAGAGGCCCGGGGAGAAAAGCTCCATTAGTTGTACGCTTTCACAAAAAGGCATAAAAGGTTACATGAGAAACATAGCAAGTAAAACAGATAAAAAATAAATTTGTAAATTTTTTTTTTTTTTTTTTTTTTTTTTATGTTAACAAGGGTAATGGTAGAGAAAAGAGTTAGCATGGTATGTGTGAGTTGCAAATAAGGGAGGCGTACGATAAGAATGTATTTCATAAATACTTTAACTTATTTGTTTATGAGCGTAATTCCCTGAAATAATGAATTGCTAATAAGAATGTTGTTATCAAGGAGGCTGACAAATGAGGTGCAATTGTACTGATGAATAGAACATAATATATTGATGCAATGCATTTGTTTTTGTCTGATGTGAATACCTTTAGGCTTTTTGGAAAGGATGATGTTAATCGACACATCATTATTATTAATGCTGCTGTTTTTGATTTGCAGGCTATGAATTACATTAAAACTGAAATGTTTAGTTATTTTAATGTCCCCCACGAGACCAATTATATCGGGCGGGGGGGATTGCTGTACCCATTTCTATGTACTTGCAAAATATTTTGTCATGTTTTCTACCAAGTGTTAAGAGCTATATTAAGGATACTAATGACTTTTTGGGTTATCTGTATGACTGGTTTTCTACAAAGCGACAAAATAATTTTTTGTTGGCCACCCTTGATATTCAATCTCTGTTTACCATGATACCAAATACATATGGTGTAGATGCTGTTAAGGAATTTGTGTGTAAAAATGGATGCCATAGTGGCAGATATGTGGAAACCATCTGTGAATTACTGGAGATTGTTTTGAATAACAATTTTTTTGTGTTTGATAACAAGAGCTATCACCAGATCTCAGGTGTGGCAATGGGTCCTCTTATTGCCAACATGTATGCAAATATTGTACTTGGTAAATGGGAGAATGAGGTTGTGTATAATGGGCCTGTAGAATTTTGTTCTAATGTCAGATGTTTCAAATGTTTTGTGGATGACCTTTTTTTCATTTGGTCATTATCTTCTTTCAGCTGTTCCCATTAGGGGTCGCCACAGCGGATCATCTATTTCCATTTCTTCCTGTCCTCTGCATCATGCTCTGTCACACCAACCACCTGCATGTCCTCTCTCACCACATCCATAAACCTTATCTTAGGCCTTTCTCTTTTCCTCTTACCTGGTAGATTCATCCTTATTAGCATCTTTTTCCCAATATACTCATCGTCCCTCCTCCGCACATGTCCAAACCAAGGTAATCTTGCCTCTCTGGCTTTGTCTCCAAACCTTCCAACCTGGGCTGACCCTCTAATATACTTATTCCTAATCCTGTCCACCCTCGTCACACCCAGTGCAAATCTTAACATCTTTAACTCTGCCATATCCAGCTCAAACTCCTGCCTTTTTGTCAATGCCGATGTCTCCAACCCATATAACATAGCTGGTCTCACTACCCTCTTGCAGACCTTCCCTTTCACTCTTACTGGTACTCGTCTGTCACAAATCACTCCTGACACTCTTTTCCACCCACTCCATCCTCCCTGTACTCTCTTCTTCACCTCTCTTCCACACTCACCATTACTCTGAACTTTTATCCCAAGTATTTAAACTCATCCATCTTTGCCACCTCTACTCCTTGCATCCTCACCTTTCTTCTGTCCTCCCTCTCATTCACACACATATATTCTGTCTTAGTTCTGCAGACCTTCATTCCTCTTCTCTGTAGAGCATATCTCCATCTCTCCAGGGTCTCCTCTACCTGTTCCCTACTCTCACTACAGATCACAATGTCATCTGCAAACATCATAGTCCACGGGGAGTCCTGCCTGATCTCGTCTGGCAACCTGTCCATCACCATTGCAAATAAGAAAGGGCTCAGAGCTGATCCTTGATGTAATCCCACCTCCACCTTAAAAGCATCTGTCACTCCCACTGCAGACCTCACCGCTGTCACACTACCCTCATACATATCCTGTACTACTCTTACATACTTCTCTGACATTCCCGACTGCCTCATACAATACCACAACTCCTCTTTAGGCACCCTGTCATATGCTTTTCTAAGTCTACAAAAACACAATGCAACTCCTTCTGACCTTCTCTGTACTTCTCCATCAACACTCTCAGAGCAAACATCGCAGCCATAGTGCTCTTTCCCAGCATGAAACCATACTGCTGATCACTAATCATCACATCCCTTCTTAACCTAGCTTGCACTACTCTTTCCCATAACTTCATGCTGTGACTGATCAATTTAATCCCTCTGTAGTTACTACAGCTCTGCACATCACCCTTATTCTTAAAAATCGGTACCAAAACACTTTTTCTCCATTCCTCAGGCATCCTCTCACTTTCCAAGATTTCATTAAACAATCTGGTTAGAAACTCCACTGCCATTTCACCTAAACACCTCCATGCTTCCACAGGTATATCATCTGTACCAACAGCCTTTCCATTCTTCATTCACTTCATAGCTATCCGTACTTCCTCCTTGCTAATCCATTTCACTTCATGATTCACTATCCCCACATCATCCAACCTTCTCTCCCTCTCATTGTCTTCATTCATCAACTCCTTAAAGTACTCTTTCCATCTGCTCAACACACTCTCCTCACTTGTGAGTATGTTTCCCTCATTATCCTTTTATGGGACTAATATTGAACTGGATAGGTTTCTATTATATTTGAATGCTAGTACACAATTTGTGAAGTTTACAGTGTCCAGTTCCACAGAGTATTCATTTTCTTGATATTACCATATAGTATAATGGTACAGATTTATTTACTACAGTATATAAAAAAACAGTACATAAGAACAAGTTCTTGCATCACTCTAGCTTGCATGCACCCCATGTGTTTAGGGGGATTAATAAGGGTCAATTTATCCATATAAGTAGGTTAAATTCTGATATTCATAAGTGTTACTATCAGATGAATGAACTTAAACAAGAATTTATTGATAGAGGTTATAAAGAATGTGTACTTAATCAGGAAATTGACCAAGTACTTTAAGGACATCGTCTGCCAGACCTAGTTTTGGTAGTAGACAGGCTATTAATGCTCAGGATGGACAAGCTATGTGCGATAAGATTCGGTATGTCACAACCTATAGTAGAGCTTTGACAGTAATAAAAGGAATTATTAGAAAAAATTGGAATATTTTAAAATCTGTGCCTGAGTTGTTAGGTTGATTGGTAATCATCCAGGTTTTTCTTATCGGAATTGCCCCACTCTGAAGCAAATGTATGTTATAAAGATCTTTATAGTAAAGTATATGAACATAAATACAATTTTTCTGGCACTATTCCATGCTACAGTTGTTCATGATGTGATGTTATAAATAGAAGTCATGTGTTTATTCATCCCTCAATTGGGAAGGAATTTAAATTCTATTGTCCATCTACCTGTAACTCTACTCACATAGTTTATCTTGCTACATGCACTGTATGTCCATCATTTTATATAGGTAAGTCTATGAGAAAAATGAAGGACAGGATAATTGAGCATAGGTCTGAGATTAAAAGAAATATAAGTACTAATTCTCTAGCCAAACATATTAGTGAGCATAGGGTTCAACATAGGTTTACATTTAGGGTGATAGAACAGGTCTCTATTAACATCAGGGGTGGTGATCTAAACAATAAATTAGAAATCAAGGAAATGGAATGGATATTATGAATGAATGCTGATTTTTTTTCCTGGTTTAAACCAGTTGGTATCAATAAAATTTAATCAGATGTGCTTACATTAAATGATATATTCTGTATTCTTTTATGATGTATTTGTACATTTTTATTATATATATATATATATATATATATATATATATATATATATATTTATATAGATATAAGACTTTTATATGTAAATTGTCTTGTTTTATACATTTTATATGTTAATTGATTAATTGGTAATTATTGGCTATGTGTTATATAAAAGAGGCGTGGTAGATGCTGTCTTTTATGCACTGATGAAGGGTTTTTACCCGAAAGCTCTTGTCACATTAAACAGCTTTTTGTTACATTTTGCGTTGCTGAGTTCGTATTTTGTAAATGGGAATGGAACTGTTGTCAGATCTGATGACTTCCAATTCTGATCCGTTATCCAGACATACTTTTCTGAACATTGTGAAGTCAGGGATATGGATGTATGTCACTATTTGATGACTTCAGTCCTCAGGATATCTTAGTGACTTTAAACTTTGCTCTCCTAGGCGTAGAAGGTAGCTAGAGCAACAGCACCGGTGCCAGCCATCATCCATGTCAGTTGTCATTTTACAAATTTGGCTGACACAAATCCTGTTATTTTAACCAATCCCCCTCGAATATCCAATCCTCATATACTTAAGGAGAACACACAGTAATTTTAATCCTGTTATTCTAGCAGGTCTATTACCTTAAAAGAATGTTTCTCTACCTTTTTGTTAATCCCCCTTTCACTTACTCATACATTTATGGAGGTGTTTCCCTGATTCTGGTCTGTCTGACTCAGGATTTTTGAGGAACCTGCAGACACAAGATCTTCTTTTGGTTAAAGCATGATTGTTCTTGTGCCAATTGCTCCTCCTCAGTAGGTCTAGTTTAGTTCCTAGTGACTGGTCCCTCAATTGGTTGGCAACCTGATTTTTAGCTGTTGGGGCCAACCTTATCATGACCTTCTTACTTTCCTCCATAACTATTAATACAGCAGATAACTTTGTCTAATTCCCCCTTTGGAGATACTTCCTAGAGATGCTAGTTTACTCTTGGCCTACAGGTCTCTTTTATGCTTCTACCAATTTATCATTGATATCGGAGTGTCTACAAAGCCAGCAAGTTAAAGAGCTCTGTCATCCTCTTTGGTACGTCTAGACTCACCTGGCATGGTCTCTCTCTCTCTTTGTCTTGGATCTTTCCTGGATACCCTCCATGGATTCTGGAGCCCAGTCGGAATCTTTTATATTTCCCGTAGAAGACCTAGCGTCCTGATCTCCATGTCCTAGAACTAACTAAAGGGTGTCTCTTTTTCCAGTGATTGTAAGACAGTGCAGGCTAGCTTCCCTCGTTTTGTGATATTAGTCAGCAGGTTCAGCACCTCTGCCTTTCATTGCTTGCAGTATTTTATTTGCATGCCTTTGCAGTGTTTCTCCCCTTGCCTTTGGTGAAAACAAGGTTCTTTTCACCAAGTCAGCCTTTATGGGTAAACAGTTGTCAATAAACTTGCCTCTTTGGATTTCCTTTTCTGGTCCTTTCTCTCAGCTACTATTCCCCTCCTCCATTTTTCTGGCTAGTCCCTTTAAGAAGAAGGTGAACGTTTTTCTGTTTTTCTGCAATTATAAACTGAACCTTCTTACCCTTATGTCTAAAGCAGCCACAAAATCTATTCATCTATCAGTCTGCTTTCCAAGTCATTACAATAATGGTGAATACTTCCAGAATACTTCCAGAGAAGTTCAGAGAATTAGATTAACTATATCTCCTTTCACCAATTCGCTTAGGCCAGGTGGGGTCCAGTCTCACTACCTGAATGGATTACAGATGGTATTTCTATGAATTATTATTAAAAGATTTGCAGTGGCCTTGTCCTCCAAAAGTCCATTCTGCCAGATCAATTGCCATCTCATCTGCCTTCTCCAGGAGAACTTCCTTTCATAGTGGAACATAAGATTCAACATAGTCGTTAATCAATATTTATCATACTTTCTGAATCATCAGTTATGTATATTTTTTTAGGGGACCAACTGTGTAGAAAACCTGACCAGCAGTTTATTTCCCGTATCTTCTATCCGCGTGAGTTAAGCAGTCCCATATGTAATCCTGGTCAGTTAGATTTTTGACTGTATTCTGCTGATTCATTTACAAATGGTTTAGAATTGTCCTGGTTTCCTATGTCTATTCTATCTGTTTTATGACTACTTTATTAACCTTCCTACTGCACTTCGTTTGATACCTCTCATACAATAATTTGTTTCTTTACTCATACTCTTGTGATGCTTTACAAACTGGGCATTGTTTCTGGAAACAGACCTTCCTTCGGTTTGACAGTGCTGTGGCACATCTTTCCATGAGGGCCTCCCAAGAATTACTTAGCTGGGGACTTTACCCATCAGTGAAGAAGAATGAGAAGGACAGCATCATATTTAGGAGTTATGTACTTACCATAACTTGGTATATGTGTTGTCCTTTCTCATTCTTCCTCACCTTCCCTCCCAGCCAACCCTCAGCCTTACATCTTCTAGTAGGATATTAAACATTATGGGAACTTCTTGTCTAAAGGAATGGTTTTAATGCTTTTATTGCTCTTAACAGAACCTCCCTCTGTAACTACTCCCTTGCTCCAAACTACCTGAGTATATATAAGGAATGTTTTTGATGCTTTTCATTATACTCAACTAGGATCGCGTGTTTGTGGGTTTCAGTAAAGAATATCCAATTTTTAACTCAACTGTGGACTGCCTACTATTTTCTATTTGATTATTTTGTAGCACGTATCTTAAAGTTATATTTTACAGTTCAATTTTATTAAGTGATCTAAGTCCATCACATAATTTAGGAAGTGAATATCACATCCTCCACACTACAAAGTTGATTCCTTGTACCGAGCCTGACTAGCTCTCTCCTTATGATGTCGTCTAATACTTTTATTGCAATTCAGATGTGTCGCAAATTCTAGGTCTTTTACCATGTGAATTCTTAACTTTGGAAATTGTATAACTTGCTTATATAAAGAGTCTATAAACAGTGTTTAAGATGAACCATGTAATTTCTTTCTGTTTGTACCTTGTAGCTTTTCTCCCTGTGTCTCCGTTGAAAATGGACATGTATCCAGGCAGACTGTCCCGGTCAACAAATGTAAAATAAATAAAAAATAAATAAATAAAATTTTGAACTCTAAGGTTTCATTTATAACCTTTTCTCATCTGTTCTGTCTCTATAAATCAGTAGACATAGTTAGAGGTAGTGTGTTGCATTATGAGAAGAAGGAGGTGCTGGAGATTAGGATCTGAAGTCTGGAAAATGCATCTGAGTCGGATCCGAGGATCGGATATATAACCCATCAGTGAGGAAGAATGAGAGAGGGCAACACATATACTAAGTTATGGTAAGTACATAACTCCTAATTATTTAGGTCTGCAGTTCTTTTAGCTATTGACGTGCACAAATCAATATCGTAACTCATGCAGTTCTTTTGGCTATTGACG
Organism: Protopterus annectens; assembly: GCF_019279795.1. Lineage (NCBI taxonomy): Eukaryota > Metazoa > Chordata > Ceratodontiformes > Protopteridae > Protopterus > Protopterus annectens. The sequence goes on along the minus strand of NC_056746.1, from coordinate 1,092,769,498 downwards.
TGTCAGCAATATTATGGTAAATTTGAAGTAAGCTTGACTAAGCTTAAAAAGGCACTTGGACCAGTAACCTAGTAGCCACCTCTGAGCCTGTTAACCTATAATAACAAAATGCCTGTATTCCACAAGTCACTATCAAAACAATTGCAGAGTGGTTTGATCATGCACTGAGAAGTGTCTTTATCTTGAGAATGAATTCTATCTTATTTTTTTAATAGCAAAGTTAATCTAAGCTTAGAAAACATTTTGTTATTTAGGTCTAATGGTGCATATTTGGATACGTTTACATTAATGTGTTTCCTGCCATATAGCAGACATTTATTTTCATGAACTGAGTTAATAACCTGAAAGAAAGATGACACATGTAACTTAGATTTATCAGCTTCATTATCAATTACTATACTGAAATATTCCAATAGTAAAATGTATTCTGATGGTAAGGCATTCAGTGCCAAATGTTAATCTATCATAACTGCATTATATTCTCAAAATTAGGCATATATTGAAACAATCAAGGTTTTCTTATTCCATATAATCTCATCAAACATAATTCTATCAGTGAGTCCCTTCATGGTTCTGGTAATTTTCATTTAAGAACAAAATAAAAATCATGTTTTTCTTTTTTGGCAGATTATCAACATTATAAATGATAATTTTTATCTTTCCTAATCCATTTGTCATAGTCCACTTTGACTGTATGGACCTCTTGCAAATAGCAAAGTGTCACCTTTATATTTCTGCTGCATTGTTGGTTAGATTCATTTTCTTTCTTCCCTGATGACTATGTCTGACTACTGAGAGGCTTAATGAAGAATAAAAGAAAGCATAATATATAACAAAACAATTCTTCATTAATAGCGACTTTTTGGGTTTAGTTTGGAATATGTGACATAAGTCTCTGTTTGTATTTGTAGCTCTAATAATCTCTTGTAGTCTATGAAGAGATGGACCTAAAGTTTGCTTTTTTATAACACCGGTTCTGACATAACTGGTACTAAATGTTTCTCACCACCATAGTGGAATAGAAGATGGACTCGAATACAGTCTGAAGAAACCTGTAAGAGATTCCAAAACGTAACTGATGAAATGTTACAGTATTTGTAATATTCCTTTCAAAAGTTTATTAAAACCCACAAGGTTAAACAGATCTCAGTGTTAGCTTTTTTTACATTGTTATATAACTGACAGAGGTGTATTAAGTAATAACTGAAAATATTACAGCTTTATAACCCTAATTATATACACAGAGCAGTAAATAAGCAGTGAAGTGTGACCTCAGATGCAGTAACTTAATTTTTTATATTCTCTGTGAGAAAGCAAAGCCTTTCTGATTTGATGAAAGCCAGAAGAAACCCTAGGGCAAGACATATAACTCATGCGGTAGTCCTGACAGAATGTAGCAATACAGTTTTGAACAAGCTATTCATCGTGTTGTGATACTATATACTTTGAGTGCCTAACAAGATACTGAAACAATATTAAAACAAGAAGTACAAAACACTAAATATCTGTTTCTGTAAACAATGAAGATGCAAATGTCAATCCTACTAATGTTAAATAACAAGCCATTTTTTACAGGACCAAACCCGTTGAACTCCTGTGTGGACGCTTTACCAACCCACACTTCCTTACTTATGCATTCTGTCTCCATGGCTGCACAACTGTGGGAATAAAAGATAACTAATAGTGGTTTCAGACAATTAATGAATGTATCTGGACCACACAGGAAAAATACTGATAATCAATATTCGTAAGTTAGAATCACAGTTTTAAGCAATTACAATTTTGAAGTCCATTGTTTCAGTTTCTACATTTACAGTTCCAGTTTTTTTGCACTGGGGTAATGTTAGAGATCCTTTCACTAATACAAAGTAAATTCCATTCCACCAAAATATAAAGTTGTCTCAAAGACATATTCAAATAATTTCCCATTATTTCCTAAAAATAGTGTACTGTTTCGAATATCAGCAAATAATCTTGACGTTCTGACATATACAGCACAACTGGATTGCTTTGTAAAGCATGCAGAACTACAGAAGACTAATTGTTTCTTTACAAAGGTGCATAACTAAGGTTTTAAAGACATTTATACTACTTATAAGTAAGGACATAGCATCCAGCTCCACGCAGGTCATTGTTCCAGAATAATCAACTCTTATCAGGCTAATCATTGAGGCAACACACCCTTCTGCATGTATCTGGCCAGCTACTTGAAACAGCTTGAGAGACCACAGAGGCTCCTCACAAAAAGAATACAGGGAACAACAAGTCCTATGCAGTCCTTCTGAAAGTCCTTTCCCTTAGCCTAGTTAACCACCTATGGAGCTAATCTATCAGTAGTTGCTATTCTGATTATACTGATGTGTTCAAGAAATATGTACCCTATTTTTGGGGGGAAAGTTTCAAACCCAAGCTATCATCAGAGTGAAGGAAATGATAACAGCTCCAGTGCTAACATTCTATGATGTCATTAAAGCGACAGTTGTGTACCAGTAGAAGCAACAATATGGATACCCCATTACTGGCATGGGGCTTTAAGATTACCCCTTGAAATGTACAATTGGGTAGTAACAGCTATATATATAGCTTCCAACTGAAAACATCCACAGCAGAATTCATGTAGTGCCCTACTAGAATTTGTAAATATGTACACCAGCCTGCTGGACCTCCAGGGCAGTAAGACTAGTGAATTGCCCAAATTAATGAAAAGCTGGTTTGATCTTGAAAAAATTTTGAAACAGAATGAAAGAGTAGTTCATATTATTGTGCTAGCTGGGTAGTGGGTAAACCAACATAACTATACCAGCACATTCTGAACAAGTCAACACAGGCAGTAGGAAGGTAAAGTGGTGTTTTCTATTTCTTCACCCTATCCTCCTTAAAGCTAATTCTCACAACTGAGGATGCAGTACTGTTTTAGCTACTCTTTTAGATTTTTTTACCTATAGTTTCCAATATGTTTCTTTTTTTCATAAAGGAAGCTCATGTCATTGTGGCCTTATCTGTCAATTCAATTGTTCATAATTTAAAATTGATTAGTATTTATTACATTTATAGTACTATGGTGTTTATCACTGCTGCAGTAATTTATCAAGTACTTCCATATGTGCATTGTAACAAATAGTAATAAGCACTTTATGACTTTGGTTGAACCAACAAAGGAAAAGATGATGATTTCATAGAATGTTTCTAGCATAATTTATGTCTATCAGATTTATTCATTGTGCCTGTTTTGTGTATGTTATCTTGCAAAAAATGTGAGAGCTGATGCTATTAACTGTGGTCCAGGTTTTGCATTACTTCAAATGGATAAACAAGTGCCTACATCTCTAAAATGCTAACAAATGCTGAACAGAGATATACACAGATCAAGAAAGAGTGCCTTGCAAGTACGTGGGCATATGAGAGATTCTTCCGATACCTAATTGGGAGTTTGTTGCTATAGTCTCACCAGAACCCATTGGGCCCATTGATTAACTCCTGTGACATAGACAATATGTCATCTGTTTGTCAAATGCTGTTAATGAGACTGAGATGGGTTAACTGCCAGAGCAGTACATTTGCGTGGAAGTGTTATCCAGAAATCCTTTACATCAATACCAAAATATAGAGAGATACAAAAGAAGATGTTGCTACCTATATGCAGAACATACTGATAATTCAAGCCCATGAATACCAAAAGACTAGAAAAAAACTAAAGTAAGCTACAAGAAATGACCATGTGTTACAAATTGTTATCTAATGTGTTTCAGATGAATCACTGAACACAAGCAAAATATGTACAAGTACTTCACAGTCAGAGTATGGCTATCACAGCATAATAGCTTATTGCTGTATCAAGATAGTATAGTATTTATTTATTTTACATTTGTTTACCAGGAAAGTCCGACTGGACACAGGTCCATTTTCAGCGGAGGCCCGGGGAGAAAAGCTCCACATTACAATACATTACATGAGAGTAAAAAGAAGTAGAACATACATACGTATGGCATATATACACATCAGGACAACATGCTGGGGATTAGCAAACATACATATAGCATATATACACACAACAGGACATCATGCTAGTGATTCACATTTCTTAAAGTAGACAATAAGTGGTACATTTTTTTTTTCTTTTGCAGTTATAAGTTTTGTAAGGTAAATGTATACGGGTTTGGAAGCTTTCAGGGCAGAAATTGTTTACAAATAGCTGTACCCTGACAAATTCTCTTGGCATGGATTAGCCTGGTGAGTGGCATGAGCATAGCCAGTTACTTAGATAGTGGGTTTTCAGGAGTTGTTTGAATTGACTAAAGGAGGTGGTAGAAGTTATTTGACGTGGTAGTGTGTTCCAGGTTTTGGCAATGGTGTTGGCAAAGAGGGACTTACCAGCTTCGTTTTTATGTTTGATGACAGTTATGAGGTTCTGGTTACTAGATCTTAAGGCTCTAGAGGGAATGTGGGGCTGAATTAGGTGTTGAAGTGCTGGAGTTATCTCAGGAAGGTAGTAGAGTCTGTGCACTATAGAGAGTTGATTGAGTAGAAGTATATGAGGCAACTCAAGCCAGTTGAGTTGCTTAAGGGATAGACAGTGGTGGGACCTATATGAGGCTTCAGTAGCAAACTTGGCAATCTTGTTGTAGCAAGATTCCATTTTATTTAGATCAGTTTGGTGGAGATTAGTCAAGATGGGAGCGGCATAGAGGAGGGTGGATAGAAGATTTGCAATAGTTACTTTGGTGCGTTTTGTCATAAACTGTTCCAGTAGAGGAGGCCAAGTTTTTTTATTAACTTTCTTAATGGTTTGTGCTATGTGGATGTCGATCCTCAGATTATTGTCTATTTCTACACCTAGCAGTTTAGTGTGTGTGGTTGGACTGATTTGAATGTTTTCTTTGGAGTTAATGGTGAAATTATTATTTAGGGGAGGAGCTCTGCCAGGGCTGAAAAGAATCAGTTTATTTTTTTTTGTGATTAAGAAGAAGTTTGATGTTAGTGAACCAAGTTTCGGCTAGGGTGAAGTTATTTTGGGTAAGGGTTTGCAGTTCACTAAGGGTAGGGGCAGCACATATGAGGGTAGTGTCATCTGCATATTGTACTATTGAGGCAGTGGGAGAGTATGAAGAGATCTGATTTGTAAATAGAGAGAACAGCAATGGGCCAAGGATCGATCCTTGAGGGACTCCTATGGTTACTGGTAACAGGGGGGACAATCGGTCTTGCCATAGGACTGCTTGCTGACGGGCAGATAACTAGCTGTTGAATCATGATATAGAGGAGGGACTTATATTTAGGGTGGATAGGGTATCAAGAAGCAGGGTGGCCATGGTGGTGCAGCGGTTAGCGTTGCCGCCTCACAGCAAGAGGTTCTCCGGTTCGATCCTCGGCTGGGGTGCCTTCTGTGCGGAGTCTGCATGTCCTCCCTGTGGTCGCATGGGTTTCCTTCGGATGCTCCGGTTTCCTTCCACATCCCAAAGACATGCTGTAGGTGGATTGGACACTCTAAAATTGGCCCTAGGTGTGAGTGTGTGTGTGTGTGTGTGTGTGTGTGTGTGTGTGTGTGTGTGTGTGTGTGTGTGTGCGTGTGTGCCTTCTGTGGAAGGTTGGGTGCCGGGCTGGCAGCTCGACACCGTAAAACTCCACTGCCAATCATGAGCAGACAGGTGATCCACTGTGGTGACCTCTAACTGGGAAAAGCCGAAAGAAGAAGAAGAAGAAGGGTATCAAGAAGCAGACTGTGGTTTATCATGTCAAAGGCTTTTGATAGGTCTAAGAATATGGAAGAAACAAATAGACCCTTGTTTCTGTGGTATACTATATTGGTGAATGATAGTAGTGCTGTCATAGTGCTATGGGAAGGTCGAAAGCCATGCTGGGATATGGAGAGTAGTTGTTATTTTGAACAATAGAAAATAATAATTTTTCACGTTTATTTTTATTCTCATTTTCGATATATTATGGGTGTAACACAGGTTCATGGTTGGGTAATTCCATTTAGATGGTGGGATCAGTCCTGTTCACATGCAATGTTTCTCTGAGACTCTTGGGACATCATACACACTTGTCCACACCTAGTGGTCTCACCTTTTGTAGATCATTCAGGGGGTAGTTAGGAGTTTGGATGATCCATGTAAGGGGTTATGGAGATCCATTTCTATGTCATGATACAAGAAAATTCATTTGACAGACTTTGTTTTGTCAAAACATTGGCTCTCATCAGATAGTGACTCATCATATTGCAACAACGAGGTGACATTTAGTTCAAGTTGCCATTAGTATTTAATAGATTTTTCAGTGGGATTGCAGTATGTATAAATATAAATAAAATCACAAAATTGCATGAAACAAAGGCATTGTGTGAAGTCCAAGTTATGTTTTAGAAAAAATTAATAAATTAATAAAAAAGAAAAAGAGAAAAAGAAAAAAATAAACACAAAAAATAAACATACATATTTCAATTATGCCTTTTTTAAGGCACCATTTAGTGTGGTGAAGAATAACCATATGTTGCAACAATGATATCATGTTGTTTTAATGTTTTTAATTGAAAAAGTTTTTTTACATATGAATGTAAGATATCATGTTCATGTTTTTTACATCACTTCCTGTTTAATGGATATAAAACCAGGATGTAGGGAGGCGTCCTGGTTTTTCTGAAGAAGTCCACGATTTATTAAAGTGGAAGAAAGCTAAAGAATCATTTGCCATTGTGGTCATTCTACTCTTCGCTTTAGTCACTGTTCAAGTTTGTTATTCTGGAGGTACTGTATTAGTTGAATATGAACAACTCTTTCTAATATTTTGGATAAATGTGATAGGATTGCTGTTGGGCAATAGTTGGTGAGCTCTAAGGAGTTGCCTCCTTTGTGCAGTGGAATTATATATGATGTTTTCCATGAGGTGGGAACTTTGCATTTTGAGAGAGATCTGTTTATGAGAATAGAGACAGGATAGTCTATAGCTTCAGCTGAGATCCGAAGGAAGTCTGCTGGCAGCTTATCAGCTGCTAGAGTGGTTAGTTTAAGTTTACCAAGGAGTTTAGATATTGATTTGGTCGATAATATATTGGGGTGGGTTGGGGTACTTATTGGTGTGGGGCTGCTAGTACTATTTTGGGCATTGGCAAAGGTCTGGACTGTTTCGGTAAAGGATTTCTTAAACTGAGTAGGAATGTTTTCATGGTTATTTGGAAGCACATGGGTTGGAGTCATGAACTTTCCTGGATGCAGTATACCATTTATTGTGGCCCAGAATTTTTGTGGGTTGTGAGCATATTTTTCTTGCATGCTTGTATAGTATCTGGATTTGTCTAGTTTGATGTGTTTTTTGGCTTTGTTACTGAGCTCTACATAGTTTTGTCTCAAAGTAGTGGTTTTGTTTTTCTGATACTGAATCCAGGCCTTGTCCCTTTCTTTCATTATAGTGTTAGTATCTTTTCTTAGACATGGGGCATAGTTAGTTTTTATTCTAATGGTTCTAGGGGGTGCATGATGGTTTAAGATTTTTATGAAGGCTGTGTTAAAGTACTCAACGGCATTGTCTAGAGGTAGATGTTTTTGGGGGGTCCAGTTATAGCTTTTTAGAGTATTGATGAGATCAGTAGCTATACAGGTTTTTTTGTTTTTAACTACTCTGAGGATAGGTTGGCTGATGGTTTGGGATCTGTTCCTAATTAGGTAGTTTGGATGATGGTCACTTAGGGTATCTGGAAGACAACCAGATTGCTGTGCAAGAGTGGGGTCAGATACCAGGATCCAGTCTACGATGGACTGGCATTTGGAAATTTTGTCAATTCGAGTGGGGGTGGTTATAGTTTGGGTAAACCTGTGGAGGTTTATGAAGGCAGATGAGTTATGGCTGGAACAGTGAAGCCAGTCAATATAGAAGTCTCCTAATAGCATGGTTTCATGTGGAAGGGAGTTGGAGGTCCAATTAAGCAGGCTTTCCCTTACAGTGATGTTATTGCCTGGTGGTATACAGCCACCTGCAATAATTATATGTTTGTTGGAACTTATTTTTAATTTGGCAAGGATTAGTTCTACATCTTTGAATTCATGGGTATTGTAATCTAGTCGTTCTAAGGCAAGATGATTTTGGAATAACATTGCAACACCTCCTCCCTTTTTCTCTGATCTGTCTCTTCGGATAATGTTGTAACTGGGGCAGTAATCTCATTATTGTGATGTTGTGGTTTGAGCCATGTTTCAGTTAACACAGTGATATCTGGTTTGTATAGAGCTAGTAGGGCATGAAGGTCATGAATTTTGTTAAGTATACTTCTTACATTAGTACACTTCTTACATAGTAGTACCCTTATCATAACAAAGAACTGCTCCATCAAGTACACAGAGGCCAACGAGGTCTCATGAAATGTTGAGAAAGAGCCAGAATGTCATTATGATGGCCCAGCATCAAGTAAGACATTGCAAACCTTGTGTCAAAGTGTTACTTCTGTATTCTTCATGAGAGCCATTAATACCAAAATAGTAATCATAAGGTTATTGGCAAAGATTAAAAGATTCCTGCTGACTTTTTTGAATTTGCTGGCAAAAGTTACCTCATACTAGTGAACTGTTAATCTCATGTCATAGAAATAATAAATGTTCAAACTACAAGCAAATAATTGCCAGGTTTAAGATCATATTCACAAGATGCAGAATACCAGTCAAACTACTTACAGTCAATAGTACACAGTTTGTGTTGACTAAGTTCCAACAGTTTTACGCATACTATTCCAAGTCCTCACTGTCATCTTACTCAGATGAGAGAGCAGTACAGACAGCTAAACATTTTAAGGCAACCTCTTCCTCGCAGAGCTCTTATGTCATATCAAGCTACTATACACAGTACTGCAGAAGTAAGCCCTTTTCAGTTAATGCTTGGAAGACCAATTATGACTAACATGCTAATGATAAGCCAGAATCATCATCATCAACCCCCTTTTTTCCCATTTTCTACATGGGGTTGGGGTGTCATATCAACTGTCTCCATCTTTCTGTATTCAGTGCCACTGTCCTATCTTCTTTGACACTCATGCCTGACTGTCACAGGTCTTCTATCACATAATCCATCCACCCTTTTGCTGGATACCCTAATTTCCTATTGCCTTCTTCCTGTCTGTTGCAAATATTCTTCACCAGATTGTCTTCTCCTTTTCTGCACATATGCCTGAACCACACTAATCTGTTCTCTTTGACCTTTAATACAATTGGAGCTACTTTGCCTTCTGCTCTTATGTCCTCATTTCTTTGTCTGTCCCACAGTGTTCATCCTACTGCCTATCACATAGCCATCTCAGGCACTTCATTTCCATCACCTCTGGCTTCCTCAATTGCTGTGCCTTTACTACCCAGGTTTCTGTACCATACAGTAGTACTGCTTGCACCACTGTTTTGTACTCCTTACTTCTTAGCTTCTTTGGCATTCTTCTGTCATACACTGTACCTAACACTCTGTGCCATTTGGCTGCAATCCCTTTGATTCTAGCTTTGACCTCCTCATTCAGACTTCTTTTCTCCTTAACCACCCCTGCAAGACACTTTAAGCTGTTAACCTGTTCTACTGTTTTCCCTTCTGTCTCAGTTCTTAACATTTCTGATTTCCTCAGTTTGCTAGCATTACAGCTGTCTTATCTGTACTCAGTTTCATGCCATGTTACCTCCAGTTTTGCATTCCATTCCACTATCCTTGACCTTTGCTGAAGTTCTTGCTGAGAGTCTGCTTGTAATGCCACATCATCTGCATTCAGCAGCTTTGTTCTGTCCTGTCTCACCTGTTTGCTAATGTAGTCCATCATGAGTATGAGCAGCAGTGATCTCAGAGCTGAACCTTGATGCACACCCAGTCCCCCTGAGAACCTCTCTGTGAGACGGAACACTGTTCATAGTATTTGAGTCATTGGGTTCTTGTACATAGCTTGTACTAATTCTGTCAGTGTTTCTGGGACGTTGAGCCATTGCAGGACTGCCCAATAGGAATGTCTGGCTGGACTCTTTCCTCATCTCTGTTTTCTTCTCAAGTATCTGTCTCACTGCATACATTGTGTCAGTTGGGCTACATCCTGATCTAAATCCAAACTGCTCATCTCCCATCTTACCCTCTCTAGAACTTTCAGGCAGTGTGACAGGAGTTTGATACCTCTCTACTGTCCACAGTTGTGAATGCCCCTTTTGATCTTAAACAGATACAAAATGTAGCCTACCTGTTAAAAAGTAAGTCCCCTTATAGGCTCTCTAAACACAATTAAGTGGCTGTTTTTTTCCTGGGACCAACAAGAAAAACAAAAGGAAACACCTCTGTATTTGAAGTAATCCACTATTGTATTCCTTTATGTATTTTTAAGGCAGACAGCTAACCAGCACAGAATGTACACATTCTCAAAATCAGGTTGTCCAGTGTATTCAAAGTGATGATGGCTTTCATCTATCAGACTTCATCAGATACAATGTTTCTTCTATTAGATTTCATCAGATATAATGCAAAATACTGAATTGCGTTCTAAATCCATGTTGAACTTTCATTAAGAGAGCAGTGCTTTTAATGTTTTTAACAATCTGACCATACACAAGCCCTTTAAGAAGTAGTAGTCTTTACTCATAAAAACAAGAGAAGAAATACACAGACTAGTAGATTGATTTAATTCCCACAACAATTTTAAATTAATTCCTCAATTTACAGTCAAATCAGAATAATTATAGTTGTTATACAACAGGCCTTTATTACAGAAAATTATGGAGTAATACTATTATTATTTCTGTGTAGCTTCTCTTCCCCTAATAAATTTAGGTGCAGGTAGTAGAGACAGCAAGATAATATAAGTGATCATAACTAGTGTTCAAATTAAAATACTGAGGATACTTATCTTACCTAGCCGAGTGTGAATCATTGGCTGAATAATGAAACAGCTTGTTTTTTTTAATTTAAATGATTTCACATCCTTATATAATATAACAACCTCTAAAGTCACTGCTTTTTGGATAAAGTTGTGAACTGATCTCAGAGATGAGAGCAGTAGCCTGTACAAATAGGCTGAGTTTAATGAGCTCATGGCCATAAATGCAAGTCAGAGATGAAAATGTTAATATTCCTGGACACATTATATAATATAAATTTTCTGCATGCAGGAGATCAAAATTGCCTTACTGGTTTGTTCTCGTTATTTTTCAGCCATAAAATTCATAGCAATATTGATTTAGCTTGCATGCATATCATTTTGTATTAATATGCAGAGCTCTGCAGATATGTACTAGGCATGAGTTCCTATATAACTATCTTTAATGGAAGACTGTATTGCATTATGTCTGCTTTGAATGATGATGTGCTGTGCTTAGCTTTATCTAATTAACATTACTGAAAATAGTTTACTGATAATCTTTTGATGCTTGCATAGTTGTTAGCCGTAGTAAAAGACATGCTTTCATTGTCTTACAAACATAGTCATAGAGTTGTGGGTGTACATGTCACTATGACGTACACAGTGAAATCCACCTCAATACTCCGTTCTTGTTTCCTGGAGTGCTTTGTTCTTTCATGTTTTTTTTTTCCAGTAAAAAGCATTTGAGTGTTGAGAAGACAAAATGTAACTCTGTACCAGGATATCTTAGTGCACAAAGCAGCAGTGTGTGTTTTTTTTTCTCTCTCCTACTCACTTAAAGAAATAAATGTCTTTCTGATCTGAGCACAAACAGAATTCTCTTTGTACTAGATTTTTCATACTTCAGAAAGGTCTGTATCTCATTTCAGAGTCCATAGAGTATGAATCAGTTTTTGCTTAGATTTTGCTTCTTAACAATGATTTAAATCACTTCTGTGTTATCAGCTAATTAGCTTCCCGGTGTAGAGTCACTTGTACTGTCACTGCCAGGGGCTAGGCCTACACAATCAAATAAATCTTCCTTGTAAAGCAGTGCAGGAAAGCCTCAGTATATGTGATATTTCTAAAACATGTACCTTTTCTGTATGTATTTCAAGTCACTTTAGAAAAAACAAGTGATCAGTAATAATGCAGTGCATTTCATACCCTGCATATTTAATGTGAGGTATAGTACACAGAATATAACTAACACACACCCACACTCACTTGTATATGCAAACACATGTATGTATTTTCTTATAGAGAAGGCTTATCTTTTGAAAAGTCCAATATTTCCAATACATGTAGGGCACATAATGAGTAGCATTATTACACCTCAGAAAAACATCAGTAATGCTTCAATAAAGAATCTTAACTGTTTAATTAAAGAAAAATAATTCAACTTTTTAAGGTTCATATGTAAGAACTAGGCTAGCTGCCCTTGTGGGCTTTTTAAGCCTTGCTAATTTCCCTTTAAAAGTGAAAATCAAACCCTGTACCTTGTGACTGTGAAGTAAATACCTTCGCCATTATATCAACTCCCAAACCCCTTATAACCCCCCAATCCCCTACGTAAATTAATATCATCTCTGATATTTATCATTAGATCATTGCAACTGTGATCTAATAATTTTCATCATTAAATCACTACTGCAGTAATCTAAGCTATATGGGTTATATCCTGCCAGGATATGACAACTGACTAGCTCCTACAGCTTTTGGCATCTTTCATGCATCTTAACCACCGAACAGCTCAAGGAGAGTGATGCATAGTCAATGGCTAGTGGTGCCAAACCTTCAGAGCTTTCTTGCCATTGAACTGTGCTTTTCCCTGCAGGATTCCAGTGTATGATGGTCAGCTTGCATTTCTCCAAGGCTGGGCAGATAGGGTTCTTATTGGGGAATACCTCCTACTTTGCAAATTTTGTTAAGAAAAGTTTATGTTTTCTGTCATAAATTATTATTAAGGGTTAGGACTGGTGTTTTTAGTGGTTGTCACTAAAAAAATTACCTTAAAAATTACATTTTTAGTTAAGATAATCTGTAGGGAAGTACCTTTAAAAAATTTGCTTTTTTGTCAGAAAAAGTTTTTTTTTAATTGAAAATATAGCTAGGGAGTAGTACTAATAAAATAAAACATTTTTCTCAGTCTGGTTGTAACAACACCAACTGTCAAATACTTCACTATCTGCTTATCTGACACTTTTTTGGTAGAGACAAGTTTCAGGCTTTGGGCTCCCTCCCCATCCCCCAGTCAAAAAAAAAAGAAATTAGTATGCAAGTCTGTGATCTTCAAACCAGCTTCTTCTTCTTCGCCTTAGCAGTCAATGAGTGACTCTGCTGTGACCATTTCTGGTATCTTGAACCATTCATTGCTTTCACTTAATCCCTCCAGTGTTGCTGCTGGCGAATTCAGTAAGGACTGAGAGGCAGGCACATCCCCTGTGGCTGCTTGTATGTCATCTTTGGGAAAAGGAGAATGGCACTTGGTGGTGGTTGAGGAGGGAGTGGGCGATCCTCCATTGCAAAGCCACACTGAGGAGCTGATTTCCAGGGAAAGGCTAGTCTTCAGGTCAGTCTTTTTTTCTGGTTGGGGTTTCCCAGGAAAAGAAACCATAAAGTTAAGCGTTTTTTTCTCCTGTTTCACATAAGATAGACAGGGAAGATTGGCCAGGATTTCCGAAGGGTTTATTTGAAGACTTTCAAACTTTTAATTTCGAGTCTTCCCTGAATTTTAAAAGAAAAATGTTCCTGAACCTCCAGTTTTCTCCTGCTGAGAAACCAAATAAAAAATCTCAACAAGACTTGGGTAAACAAATTTTCACAAAGAAATGGCAAAGATGTTCAAAAAAGAAGGGAGGATCCACTCAGCACTAAGGACAATCTAAAAAAACAGACTGTTTATATCCCCCTTCTAAAGATTCAGGACTCTCCCAAAATAATTTTAGTGACCCACATTTCCTCCAGGCAGCAGTGTTTCTACCTTCTTTTGAATATGGTTAAGGTCAATTACCATAAGCTTCTTCACAGGATGGTCTTACTCACACAGGGCAGGGGTTGCTTAATACACACTGGCCCTAAATTTCTTCATCTCACTGCCTGGATAATAGGACTTTAATACCTTATAAGCACCTTTTTTTTCTGAGGAATTGCAACAGGTATTAAAGAAGGCTAAGAAACCTGCAACTAGAAATTCATATTTGGTTAAGTGGAAGAGATTTTATAGTTGGTGCCAAAGTAAGAAACAAGACCCTTTTCACTTCCAGACTCCTTTGGTTCTACAGTATTTATGAGTTATTATCCTCTGTCAGAATAATTTCTGCTTGTCTGCCCATAGATTCCTCTCCTTTCTGCTCTGCCTTTGGTGAAACAGCTCTAGAAAGGGTTTCACACAAATGTCTACCTAGATGACAAGTGTCTCCTTCTTGTTGCTTGTACTAGAGAAATTTACACTTTTTGCTTTTGAACCTGCTCATGAGGCTGATTTGAAGGTCTTTTCTTGGAAAACAATGTTACTTGCTTCTCTGATTGCTCTGACTTCTACAAGAAGAGCATCACAATAACACGCACTTATGATGATTTAACCTTGTCTAGTGGCTTCAGAGTTTACATTGAACCCAGCTATACATTTCCCTGTTTTCTGTGCAGAATCAAAATAGGAAATAAATAATTTAACATAATCAGGATGTCCACATGCAGCTCATATATTACATTTACAGGTCAAACACCTACATGAATTCTGATCAACTGTTTGTTTCCTATGTAGATAGGAAAAAAAGACAATCAAGTGTTAAAACCGACAATTTATAGATGGTTGGCCCATGCTGTTTCTTTTTCGATACTCCCACCATAACAAGGTATTCCAGGTGGGTCAATGCCCACTATACTTGTGCCTTGGCTACTTTTATGGCTTTTTAGAGAAAAATGGACTCTAGAAATATATTAGAATGAGAACTTTTTCATATTTGCACACTTTCACATAGCAGTACAAATTAGACTCTTTCCCTAGGTCTACAGCAGACTTTGATAGGGCTACTCTCTAGGGGCTCCTGGACTCTGATCCTTCTTCCTAAGTGCTTGTATTCTACCCATATAGTTTAGGCTACTGCAACAGTTATCTAATGATGAACATACTACAGTTGTGTATGCAAATTTACCATAACAATAGATGCTTGAAAGTATCACTGTTGCAATTGGAATGCTTTCTCTCTTCACCCCCTTATTTTATTACATTTATTATATTTTATGCCAGGGTGTGAATATTTTTCCTTTTCCCCTTTTCCTAGCACATGTTTAGTGTGCAGGGTTCTAACCTCCCTTACTCTGAGGCAGGAAAGGCCTAAAAGTTTGGCACCCTACCCACAGACTTTATATTGCTCTCTTCAAGCTGTTCAGCAGTTAGGGCACATTGGAAGTACCCTTAAGCTTTTGAAGATGTCCACTTATCATATTATTGAAATGGTGTAACACATACAGCATAGACTATTGCAACAGTGATCTATTTGAACATCTACTGTTATGGTAAGTTTACTTACGCAACTGTAATTAATGTAACATGCATTACATCAGAGAGGTTTTGTGTTTATCAGGGGCAGCTGGAACCCCATTATTAAAAAGAAAAGAAAATTATATAAATTCTGAAAGTCATTATTTTAAATTAAAAATAATCATTTGCTTTTTGTCTTACTCTTTTGCTCTGGTTGCCTAGAAATTATGCATACGCAGAGATCTGAGGATATCCAAAACAATAAAAAAAGTGATTTAATCCACTCTATGGGTTGTTTTTGAAACAGCCTGGCAGTAGGTTTACGCTCCAATCAGCTCATCTCTTCTTCCCTGTTGGGACACCAGAAACATCTTTCAACAACTGTCACTCCATGCTGCTGCATAAAGCAGCAAGGAGTCATTCCTATTCATTCAGGCTGCCCCAGACTGAAATTAAATGTGGAAGGAGTTAGCATGCAAGACAGAGTGCAGAGGCATGAGAATTTAAGTGTAGCTTTTTTTTTCTTACAGGCACTCTACCTGCTACTGCTAGCATGCAGGAAGGTAAGTGTGTAATTTGTATGGGGGTGGAAACAAGGAGACATAGATGCTCTTAGTTCTCCTTCATTTATCAGAATGTCTCTGACTTTTTATTTTTTGACATGGGGGGAGGTGCATGGATGTTCTCAGTTGTGCTTGATTTTGCAGAATTTGCCCTATGTTTTGACCTGTTCCTCATAAAATGTGTGGCTTTTCTTACAAGTCAATGAGGATTGCAGTCACTAAATAATGATAACAGACATTTGAGTTTCATAATTAACAGCCTTCAAAAAGCATACTAATACAAAGCCTATTGTTCAAGCAAGTTTCTGAGTATATGAAGTAAGTAGATGCCCCTGATATTGGTCCTTTGTCCACTATTATTTTTAGGTTTCTCCTTGATTCTTGAGTTAAGAGGTTGAGAGGTATTTGGGAGAGAGGTGCTAAAGTGGGTTGCACACTGTATTCTGACAGCAGTGAGCAGAGAGGAAAGAATTCCTCTGTGGTAGTTATTTATATATGTATTCATTCATTCATTCATTTGATTCAATCAAGCATGTGATGTATACAGTCACAGTCATACAGATGGCTGTAATTGATAGTCACGTATGTGTGTGTAGGGTGAAGATGCTCTTAACTGTCCCTGGTTTCATAATGTTTGATTTTTCTTCTTCATATTTCAGTTTGTTCCTCGTAAAGTTTGTGCTTTTTCCAGCAAATCAGTGAGATTGTAGTCACCACATGATTATGAGAAGTATTTGAGTTTCACACCAAATAGCCTTAAAAACATGCTTATGCAAAGCCTATTATTCTGTCAGGTTTCTTAGTATGGAAAGGCAATAGATGTTCTTGATTTTGATCCTTTGTCCTCTATTATTTTTTTAGAGATGTGTGTGTATGTGTGTGGTGGGCAATCTACATTGGATTATGCACAGTATTCTGGCTTCAGTGAGATGAGAACATACATTCATCTATGGCAGTTTTATATGTTTATTTATTCAGTCAAACATCTGAGATGTACAGTCACAGTCATACATGTGACCATAACTGATGGCCACTTCTGTTTATATGTGTGTATTTTTGTTCTTAGAGAGAATAGAATAACTTACTTTAACCAAGTATTATTTTTATTTTACTACATAGTGATGTCTGAGGTGTACACAGTCAGTAGAGTTGGCTTTAATTGCTAGATACATGTGGGTGTTTATGGATGAAAGTGATTGACACTGCTGGCATTTGTTCAAGCTAAACAACCATTATTTTACTTTATAAAAATAATATGCATGTGTGTGAAACCATCTGGGATACTTTACTGTGGCTATTTAATATTTGAGTGTGCACAATCAATAAAGTGGTGAACTGACTGGGATGAAAATAACAGCTGTTTGAGAGGAGGGATTGCACTGTATCAAAAAGTAACATGTTGGCCATAATTATTTTCACATTCCATCATAGTCAGATATCAACAATGTACTCAATAAGTGGCTGCCTGTAGCAGTCTGAGCAAGATGTGTGTGTGACAGCAACAGATCATTGTCAAGAGTGTTTTATTGAATAGTGCTGCCATCTAATAATGCACAGTTCTCTGGCTGATATTTTTGGCTATGATTTCTAATGTGTAGAATTGACATATACTTCCAGAATCTGTATGGATTGTAATCATGTGCTTTGGATTCTTCTGCCCTCAGCTGTATAATATACACCTCTGGCCATTTGTGCTTTTACTTTCATCCCAATCTAGCATCAGAAGGGTACACAGAAGGTAATTGCCTTATTTTGGAGGGGCAGGAAGATAGATACACTTTCCAAATAGGATTTATATTTCCTTGCAAGCTGTTGTCTTAGGCTTTAGACATAACTTAGTTGTCTCAAAGGAAAAAATAAGATTGAATTTCTTTCCTTACTCATGATTTTTTAGGTCATCATTAGATCTAAGGTGTCAGAGTGTGTTAAAAAAGTACTCCATCTGGATGATGTGGTTCCAGGATGAGTGGAAAATGGGGGGGGGGTGTTGGCGAGGTGCAGGGGAAACTAGTGTGCAACAAGTGAGGGCATGGAGTCTTATCTTTAGGCTCTGTTTCCCCTAAGACTGGCCTTGTTGATTGCAGTCAAACATTTAAGGAGTCTAGCATTTGGCGCAGAGGGTTATGGCTGTGAGCTGTAGTTCCTGTGGAACAGGGTTTGATTCCCTCAGTCCTCTTTTGCTTGTTGTGTGACTTTGAGAAAGTCACTTAACCAGACAGTGCATGGAGGCATCTGTGAATTTGGGCTAGGCTCCTCAGTGGTTCCAGCTAATATTTGAACATTAATGTTGGGAAGTTAGAGTTACCCAGGGTAGGAACGAAGAAACACGTAGCCAGCCATTAAGCTTTTATAGCCTCGGGGAAAAAGGTGATTCTTCACAGTCATTATACATCTACTAACAGATTTACAGCTCATGTTTTAGCATAGCTAATGTTCACCATTCCCACTCCTGCAGTTGCCTTTAGACTATATGGGTTGTTTCCCTACCCAGGACAGAAAAACCAGCGAGCTTCACAAAGCTCTGTCTGTCCATTACACCTTCACTCTGACTGCTGCTTGGCAAGCCACAAGGAGGCAAATCAGCAGTCAGAATGAACATTTCTTCAGTACATTCTTGTCACATAGTTTCATTGATAAGTAGTAGGCTAGCTGCTCTTGCAGGCCATTTTAAGCCTAGCCAGCTTCCCTTTTTGTGCTGAAAATAACCTATCTCATTTGGTTAGAGATTGGCCTTGCCCATCCAATGGTTAATAATTGTATATTATCCCTAATGAGAATAACTGGGATCCTACCATATATAATTTGAGGGGATCCATGCATGGGATAAAGCATTTAGGAGCTATCCCAGTACATTAGTAGTACAAGGAACAATCCTGGGGTAAATTTTTTGTTTCCCTTCCATAGATCCAATTTGCAGTTGAATATGGACAGGGATGAACTTTGTTTTTGTGTGGATGGAGGGACTGTTTCAGAGCAGCAGTATCCTCTTTAAGATATACCTGTCCCTCCAAACCATTCTGTTAGTGTTGCAGAAGAGGTTTAGATCCCTAGAACAATGCCATTTGACTTGTTGATGTGCATTAAATCCATAAGTAGTGGTTGGAGGATGCCTTGTATGCCAGACACAGGTCACGCCTTAGCAGTATGTAGGATACAGAGTATAATGATAGGGCTTTGACTTAGTCCCTGTAGGACATATTGTTTATGCCTTGTATCCTTTCAGTAAGGGATGTCTATGGACATTCTAGTTGTTTCATGTGTCTGGACAGATACATGCTAAAGGGGGCATTATACTCAATGATTGGCCTAATGAGGGCTGACTAAAGGGGGGCAATGAAATCCTTTGATCTAAACACAGCAGGGGACATATGTTGGTCAAATGTTAGGTCACTAGCCACATAAATAGCCGAATCCAAAACAACTGGGTCAAAACTTAGGGGCATATTGTCAATGTGGTAGTTTCCTGGGGTAGATGGTTTACCAAATTAAAATGCATTTTTTGGCATTTAGTTTCAGTCCATGATATTAGCACCAGTTCGTTATTTGGGACAAACCTTTCTGCAGGATGGCTAAGTCATTTGGGGATTCAATGACTGCTCTTAGCTTGCAGTCTTCTGCAGACTTAGTCATCCAGAGCCCTTTAGGATTGGCTTTTACTTAAGAAGAGTACATGCCAAACAGGAGAGGTTCCAGCACAGAACCCTAGGGGACTCCACTGGTGACTGGTCTGTGTAGAGAAGAGAAGAAGTATCATCTCTGGAGCTTCACAGGGGCAATAATTGGCTAAGAGCTTCTTTTTCTGGCTGGTAATTGCCATTTGGGTAACCTTTCTACATAGAAGTTATTGCTGTTTTAAGAAAATATTATTTATTTTAATTTTCTTATTAAAAACAGTATTTCCCCTGTAAGAAACACATCATCTGTTATAAATATCATATCTGGAACCACTGTTTTTAGCTACTTGTTTTATTTAGCTAATTAGTGCCCTATTTTGGGAAAATATGTATTTTGATCGTATAGACTTTTATATTTGTGACTAAAAGATTTATTTTGGAATGGGCAAGGATTTGTTTTTACAGTGTAGTGCTTATGTTCACTTTGTGACAACCTACCTGTCATTTTACTTTTTTAGTCAGTGTATTTACCTTGGTAAAAGGACTGCTGACAGGGAATTTGAATATTGCTTGTTCTTTTCCTCTGTAGTGTACACTAGGTGACAGCTTACCTTCCAGCTGACTCTTCCTTGGCTATAACATGAATACTTACTCTGGGCCTGCTATTTCCACACCCACTGCACCTAGAAAGAAAAAAATACTTACCAGGGAGCACTTGCCATTACCGTGGACTCAGTGTACACTTCAGCCAGTAGTGGGTGAACCTGCATTGGCCATTTGTTATTCCTTAATTAACCCAATCAATTACTTGTCTTCCTTTGGCATAGTCCTTTTAGCCAGCATGAACCAGGGGTTAGCTCTTCCAGTGTTTGATACTGGACTGGGAGAACCATCTTCTCCAGGACTGGGAGACACTCTGGGAGATTCTTCACAGGTTAGCTGAGGCAAGAAACTAGTGGACTAGTCAAACTTCTATCCTTTGATTTGAGCTTCTTCCACTGGGACTCCTATAAAAAAAAGATTAAACATTATTTTATCAAGAAATAATTACAGTTAAGAACAAGGCACACATTACAGGCTATGAAACCTGGTGTCCAGAAGCCATGAAGCCATTACAGGCGAGCATCCTGAGGAAATAGGGTGTGATGATTCTGATTATTATAGAGATAGGGCTTCTTCTCCTTCAGATTCACAAGACCAACTTTCTTACTCTGAAGAAAATATTAACTCTTGTCGCCATGTAGAGGAATTTTCTTTTAATAAGACAGTAGCCAGGATGAATAAGGTATTTTTATGAGAATAAATTGATGTTCCTCCTAAACTGATGAGATATTATGATGTGTTACAAAGAGGTATTCCTTATTCCTCACACATCAATCCTATACTGTCAGCCCTGGTGGACGTGTTAAGAACTGCCTGTAATAATAATACTGATAACCAGCTGTCAGTCTCTAAAAAAAGAAGTGCCTCAAACTAATACATTTCCTTTCTTTCACCTTAGATTACCCGTCAGCTATATCCATTGTATCACTTGCTGGGAATTGGCTGTTATTGTATACTAACCTTCACCTGGTGACAAGGAAGGCAAAGTGTTGGACTTCCTAGGTAAGAAAATGTTTCCTTCTTACACTTCGACTTTCAGAATTCTCTGTTATCAGGCATACATGTGGAAGTTTATGCTTTGTCATATGGATAGTCTGAGGGAACTTGCCACCTCACATTCTACAGAAAAAAATGTCTTTTTGAATCAAACTGTTTCTATCTTGTTCTTAGTATCCAAACATGCTTTGAAAAGTGTGTATGATTGTGCACATAACTGAGTCTAGGGCCAGTGCTACTACTACAGTGTTAAAAAGATATTCTTAGGTATTAAATCAAAAGCTTATCAATGAAGTAAAGCCTGAACACTTAGACTCTGCTTTAGATAAGGAGGTATTGTTTGGCTCTTCTTCTACTCAGGTTTTCAGACAATTTGTAGAAAGAGGAAAACTGATTCAGGGAATGTCTATGATTTTTCATGACCCTCCTACAAATCTTTCAAGCCTTACTCTTTCACTGAAAGCCAAATAAACAAAACTAGTCATATACTGGGAATATCTCTTTGCTGAATCTATTTGCACGTGCTACCTTGACAGTGGTTGTATAACTTCACATCCCGTACCATAAATTATAGAATACATTTAAACTTTTAT
The DNA here is from genome assembly GCF_019279795.1 of Protopterus annectens. Taxonomy (NCBI): domain Eukaryota; kingdom Metazoa; phylum Chordata; order Ceratodontiformes; family Protopteridae; genus Protopterus; species Protopterus annectens. The sequence goes on along the minus strand of NC_056746.1, from coordinate 1,092,747,809 downwards.
CAAACCTCTTAATGTGTTATCTTATATGCAAATATTTCACATGCATATAGGAGTTTGTGTATTATAAGTATGATTGCACTGTATTTTATGTATATCTTAGCTTGTTTTTGTATGTATTGTTTTCCAAGTGCACTCTGATTGTATCTTTTAATTTTACCCCATCTGCATTCAATCTTACCACTATATTTTGAATTTTGCAATGTACTAATTTTGCATATAGTATTGTTGACTGAAAGACTGTGATGTATTTTCTGCTGCTCGTCCTCAGATTGTGGCTGAAAAGGTCAATAGACCAGTCCACTTACCCAGTGAACAAATAGTAAATAAAATAAATAAATAATGAGCAAAAAGATATGGCCCAAGAGGAATAACAACAAACAAGGGTTCTTTCAGAAAAAAAAAAAGCAGATCAATAGTACAGAATGACTATGCCAGCATTCTTTCACCCTTCCCTTTCCTTTGTCTAATATCTCTACAAACCTGTCCACAAAGTGGTCCTCAACATCGCTCTTTGTCAAAAGATTCTCTGTGACTCTTGGTTGTTAAAAGTGGTGCTGGAGGTAACAGATGGCAGTGGATACAAATCCTCCTTTCATGGGAGTTCCTTCTACCTGTCAAACAAGCAGAACATTTTTCTTTTGTTCTTCAGTCTTTCCACGCAGTCCTAGAACCAGTGCCTGTAAGTCAGAAAGGTAAAGGTTTCTAATCCAGAATGTTTCTGCTACCAAAGAAGGAAGCCTGTTGAAGGCAAGTACCAGATTTTTTTTTCATTCCTATACCTGTATACGAAAGTAACAAAATCCAAAGTGTTAACCTTGCAGAACCTATTATCCTTCATTCCTCCCATGAGTTACAAGGTAACATTAAATGTAAAAGACGCATATTACCACATTCAGGAAATTTATAAGGATGTCCTTTCTAGATCACTGTTGCAGTATTTCACTACTGTTGGGTTATCTCACAGAGGTAATCTGACATCTGGCTGGGGTACCAAAGCCAAAAAACCTTCATAATGCGATATACCTGATGTATGACATATGCCTGTGGGTGCAAAGCTACATAAGCATATGTATTAGTGTAAGATCTTGAGACTGTCTCACCAACAGTCCAAAAGCAGGTCTTAAACCTATCGGTCCGTTTCTTTTTGAGGTTGTTGGTGTTAACTCTGCCTTAGCTTATACAGATAAGTGTCCCACTGGGGAACCTTCCCTTTTTCTTGTACTTTGGTATTTAACTCTGCTAGATGTCAGCTAAGAGAGGGAAGTGAGATTGATCATAGTAAGCAGATTCCTTATAAGGACCTTCACTCATAGTTCTTGTTTTGTCTTGAGGTTGAACACAACTAAAAGAATTGCCAGATTTATCAGTCGTTTGTCCTGAAAACACTATGTACGTGTCTTTCCTTGCTAAATACTTGATGTTAAGTTGTCTGTCTCGCCTTCTATTCTTGCTGGTTGGGTTTGGAGCCGATCTTCGGCTCCGACTCAGCCATCTTCAAAAGCTGGAGAGCTGCTTACCGGCTCAAGGCCCCCCTATATCCCATGATGCCTGGCGCTAGATACCCAGATCTCGTTTGCCGCTTCTGCTGCGAGGTTGTTCTACTGGCTCAGGTCGTATAAGCTTCTTTATTATTACTGTTATTTACTGTTATTTTCCTGTAAAAATTACTGTATTGTAGTGTAGAATTAGTCGTTAGTTAGACTTTATTCATTGTAGTTAGTTTTTTCCTCTAAATAGCTTTCCCTTCCTAAGAAACTCGTTTAAATTAGAGAGTTTCCCCTCCCCCCTTCCCTCCCTTTTCCACAGAAAGGTTCTTTCCGTTTGAGTTAAAGGTTAACCTTTCTTTTCTATCTCCTTTAGAAAACAAAAAAAAACATTTTCTCTATAACCTGTAGTGTTAGTGATAAGTTTGTTTTTCTTTGTGGTAGTAGTACTTGTAGTGGGTTGTGGTAACTGTAGGGTATTAATATTTTTTATCGGTTACCTTAACTTTTTGTGTGAAAACCTGTCCTTGGTTTTCTTCCAAGAATGTCCAAGGATCCAAAACCGTCCGGATTCAAGAAGTGTGACTCATGCTGTCAGAAGATGTCTCTGACAGATGGTCACACTTCTTGTGTTTATTGTCTGGGCGCTGTGCACCTGCAGGACTCTTGCTCCATCTGTCATGCCTTCAGTCCAAGAGTACTGCAGGAGCGCAAAAATAAATTGATTCTGAGGGGTCTGCTTAAACCCCTAGATTCACCGTCAAAGTCTCAGCTGGTGAAATCTTCCAGGCCACCTAAACTGTCGGCTCCCAGTTCGGAGCCGTCGTTGGGTGAAGCCACACAATCCATTTCGGCTCTGGCTGGAACCATTGTCCCTCCCTCCCAGTTGGCTCCGACACGGTCTTCGGAGCAGGCTGAGAGTCGAAAGAAATCCAGGTCTCATTCTGAGTCGATACGTTCGGCTCCAAAGTCACCCCTGCTCCAATCGGAGCATAGTCACCAATCATCCCACTTTTCTCGGTCCTCTAGACTTTCGGACCATGATTTGGAAAGAGTGGTCAGTAGGCTCTTGAAGTTGCAGGCCCTTGCCAAAATGTTGTCCAGCCCTCCTCATCAGGAGTCAGCTCCGTCCACAGCTATTGATATTAATCCTCCGACTCTTCCTTTGAGCTCGGAGCTGGAGTTCATTGGGGTTCAAGTTGTGGAACCGTCGACGCCGATACCCTCCCTTTCGGTTCCTTCGTCAGCTCCGATCCCTTCCATGGTACCTTCCCTGGAGGGATCTGGGCACCGAGACTCCCTCGCCGGCTCCAAGGGGGCGAGTGGCATCGGACACTTGTCCGACCCCGCTCTCCCTCTCGGTGCTTCGGCTCAGGTGAGCTCGGCTCCCACATCTGCCTCGGAGCAGTCTCCCTCGGTGCGGGGAGGGATTTTGGTTTTGTCGGAGCCTGAGCCTTCTCTGCGTCTGGGCAGGGACGCCTACGAGGTGATGAGGAGTGTGCTGGCCCCTGAGTCAGTCCCACGATCAACCCCATCGGCTCCTCTACCTAGGATGCCATCGTCAGCCTCTGCCCCTCTTCCAGAACCTAAGCGTGGGGATCCAGCACTCCAGGACACCCCCTTGGGTGTATCCTCCTCTTCCGAGGCCTCCCCTGATCTTTCAGAGGAGCCACCTCGCAAGAGAAAATGCAGGAGGAAGCATGTTGACTCCCCCGAGTCTATTACATCGGATACCGACTTAGAGGAGTCGGAAGGGTCCCCAAGATCCCCCCTCTGAAGATGTCTCCTTCTCAGACATCCTTGAGATGCTTAGGCAAAGGGGAAACTGGACTTCCCTAAGCCCTTCCGAGGATGAGTATTCCTGGATGCGTTTGGATCCTGACCTTCCACCTCCTGGGTGTCTCCACCTTTCGACCCACTGATGTCTGTGGTGGCTCGAAAGGCGTGGACGGCTCCAGACACAGTGGAACCGACCCCTAGAAGACCTGCAAAATTCATTACTGCCCTGCAGGACAAACAGTTCTTGACCAAGGGTGTCCCCGTTGATGCCATGGTGGTAGCAGCGGCCACAAAGAAGGAGTTGGCTGAAACTTCTTCATCTGTCCATCCCCCTAATAAGGAGCCTAGGACGATGGACAGATATGGGAAGCGGATGTTCTCTTCAGCGACCTTTTCCATGCGGTCCCTGAATTACCTGTGCCACTTTACCCATCTTCAGAGGGATCTCCTGAAAGAGCTTGGAGATACCCTCCAAGATCCATCAGCTGAGGGGGGCCCAGGCTAAGGCAGCCTCCCAGCTGGCGACTCTTAATTCTGTGGTAAACTCCTCCATGTGGCTCATTTTGTATGCAGCCGATGGTGCGAGTAGAGCAGCAGGCACAGGCGTGGCCCTAAAGAGCCACGCTTGGATGTGGCTATGTATCTTTGCAGAACCTTTCAGAGTGTCTTTCACCAACACCCCCTTTGATGGTTCCTCACTCTTTGGATCACAGGTGAAAGATACCCTTACCAGGTGTGAGCAGGAAGGCAAGAAATCTCTGTGCCGTAGGAGTCCATTTTTCCACTCCCTCCAGACCATATCCTAAGGGTCAGAAGAGTGGGAAGATGTGGTTCCAGAAATCCCAAGGAGCCTTGCCGGACACACATAGTGAGTTTCCATCCAGGGGCAGAGGAGGGAACAATAACAGACGCCGCCCTCGTGGCAGAGGGGGTCCGCAAAACCAGGGCAGCAGAGAATCCTTCTCTGACAAGCCCTTCCAGAATCCGTGAAGGGTTGCCTGGCTGCTCACCTCTGGAGGCAGTCGGGGGAAGACTATCACTGTACCCAGGAGCCTGGCGAGACATAACACAAGACAAATGGGTACAGTCCGTCTTATCCGGAGGCTACAGAATCCCCTTCGTTCACACTCCCTTAAAGTCATACAAGTCCCTTCCAGATGTTCCACCCAATCTAAGGAACCAAGCAGTGCAAGAAGTCTCAAAATTGCTAAGAAAAAGGGCCATCCAGCAAGTCCCAGCAGACCAACAAGGATCCGGAATTTACTCAAGGTTCCTTTTGGTACCAAAAAAGACAGGGGGCTGGAGACCCATTTTGGATCTCAGCAGACTAAACAAGTCTGTACAAAGAACAAAATTCCGGATGGTCACGCTTCAGTCCATTTTACCCTTTCTGGGTCAGGACAATTGGATGTGCTCCATAGATCTTCAGGATGCGTACTACCACATAAAAATGGACAGACGCTTCCAAAGATTCCTCCGCTTCCAGCTGGGAGCCAGCCATTATCAGTTCAGAGCTCTGCCCTTTGGTCTCTCCACAGCCCCCAGGGTGTTTACCAAATGTATGGCAGTAGTTACCGCTCATCTGAGACGGCAAGGATTCCAGGTGTTTCCATATCTCGACGACTGGCTCCTCACTGCTACCGTGAGACATCACCTTCTGCGAGCCACAGACTGCACCATCGACACTTGCTCCAGGCTAGGTATCACAATAAATTTTGAAAAGTCTGCATTGTCGCCCTGTCAATTTGTCATCTTTATAGGCGCAAATTTAAATACCAAAGACATGTTAGCGAGCCTGCCACCAGACAGGGTTTCATTGATTCGTCAGCATGTCAAGGTTTTATTAGCATGCAAAAGGATTCAAGCCAGGTTTGTCCTTCAAACGCTAGGTCTAATGGCAGCAGCTATCGTACTTGTTCCTCTAGCTCATTTTCACATGAGGATTCTCCAGTGGCTTTTTTTCACCCAGTGGTCCTTCCAGCAACTTCCCATGTCTTACACGATTATGATCACTCAGGCATGCAAGAAACACTTTGCGTGGTGGATAGTCTCCACATCAGTGCTCCACGGCAGACCATTTGTTCTTCCCCCTCCAGTGGCTACAGTAACCACGGATGCCTCCCTGATCGGGTGGGGGAGGCATTATCAGGGCAGAACAGTCCAAGGCACCTAGCAACCTCACGAGTATCATCTGCACATAAATGTCTTGGAGATGAGGGCCATGCTCTTAGCGTTGCAGGCTCTTCAAGACTCTCTTCCTACCGGGACCATTGCAGTTCAAACGGACAATATGTCCGTAGTGTGGTACATCAACAAGCAGGGCGGAACCAGGTCCTACCCCCTATGTCGAGAAGCACTCAGACTCTGGCAGTGGGCGATCTCTTCCCAACGGTTTCTGATTGCAACGCACATCCCTGGGAAGTCCAACGTTATAGCAGACAGACTGAGACGAGCAATTCTCATGCCTCACGAGTGGTCTCTGAACCAGGTGGTTGCGGATTAAATCTTCCGCAGATGGGGCCAACCTTGCTGCAACCTTTTTGCAACTCCCCTCAACAGCAAGTGCAGCAATTTCTTCTCCCTCCTTCCACTCCCCGGGCATCCCCCCAGAGATGCTCTAGTCCACGATTGGCCCCTGGGACTTCTTTATGCATTTCCTCCTTTCCCCCTCATACCGAAATTGATTCAGAAGGCTGCCATTTCGGGTTGCAAAATGATCCTCATTGCTGCTTACTGGCCTCGACAAATATGGTTTCCGTTCCTACACTCCTATCTTCTCGAACAGCCTTGGACTCTGGACCTAGTTCCAGACCTCCTGATTCATCAATCGGGCAGGCTGCACCAATCCCTGCACACTCTCCAGCTCAAAGCATGGTTGCTCCACTTCCAACCCTAGCCAGGCTCCCAGATATTTCCCCATCTGTGCGAGAAATCCTTTTGTCATCACACAAGTCTATGACCAGAAAAATTTACGCTAGTAAGTGGAAATGTTTTTCTTCCTGGGCAGAGGCAAAAAGCATAGACCCCTTTTCAGCCCCAGTGCACTCCATTTTGGAATTTCTAGCAGAACTCTTCCATGCTGGTTCTGCTTCAGCTACAATTAGAGTCCAGTTAGTGATGCTCAGGCCCCCAGTGAGAGATTCTCCACCACCGTGGGATTTAAATTTGATTTTAACTTCACCCCCTTTCGAACCTGCAGCTTCTTGTTCGTTGAAGTTCTTATCTTGGAAAACCCTCTTCCTGGTAGCTATTACTTCAGCCAGAAGTTTCGGAACTACAGGCTCTTTCTGTCCATCTCCCATACCTCGTGTTCCACAATGACAGGGTTGCTCTTAGGACTAATCCATCCTTCCTGCCTAAGGTCTCTTCAGAGAGTAACTTGAATCAGTCCATAGACCTTCCTGTGTTTTTCCCTAACCACTCCAACAGGGCGGAATAGAAGTTGCATCAGTTAGATGTTCACAGGCAGCTACGCTTTTATTTGCACAGAACCAAGGACATTAGAAAATCAGATCAACTTTTCCTGTCTTATGCAGTAGGTAAACAAGGTCTTCCGGTCCCCAAAGTAACCTTATCCAGGTGGTTGACTTCTATCATTACATTCATATATCAACTGAGGAATAAAGAATTGCCAGTTGAACCAAAAGGTCACTCCACCAGAGCTTTAGCTACTTCGGTGGCCTTTCAGGCTAGGTTGCCCATGGAATCTATTTGTGCTGCGGATACATGGGCCAACCCACATATTTTCATTTCACATTACAAGTTGGATTTGGTTTCCAGGAGCAGAGCTGACTTTGGTTCCACTGTTCTGAAGAGTCTTTTCCGATGAGCCACCCAGGTTTTTAGGTGCTAGGGACGCTGTCCCAACCAGCAAGAATAGAAGGCGAGATAGACAACTTAACATAATGAAGTTATGTACCTGCCATAACATTCCATGTTAGTTGTCTTCTTCACTCCTTCTTTCTTGCGTCCCACCCTCCATCCCCCTAGCCTTGTGGACCGAGAAGAGTTCTTCTTGATTTTCCACTGGCTGAGTCTTCTCTGGCTATTCCTTTCTGACTAGTAGTCTCTCCAGTAGGATGTATGCATTCTAGGATAGGATTCCTTTATTATTATGTCTGCAGTTAGACTTCCCAAACGAGATCTGGGTATCTAGCGCCAGGCGTCATGGGATATAGGGGGGGCCTCGAGCCAGTAAGCAGTTCTCGAGCCTTTGAAGATGGCCGAGTCGGAGCCGAGGATCGGCTCCGAACCCAACCAGTAAGAAAGAAGGCGAAAAGAAGACAATTAACATGGAACGTTATGGTAGGTACATAACTTCTTTTTTATAGGCATAGAGCTTGAAGCTTCTTGCCCAGTCCAAAATGGCAGAATCCTTGGTATCAGATGTTTCACTCACTCCAAAAAAAGAAATTCAGAAGGCTTAGGTCTGAAACATTGTCCAAGCCATCGGACTCAGGTGTACCCACTGAGGTATTGCAGAAGCCCATTGTATGCCTGCTAACTTTGCATGCTCCCACTACTGGGAACCCACTAGGGGCTGGTATGGCATCTGATTCCCATACATCGGATGCAACTAATCATACTGATGTAGTTGAGAAGGGGGAACCAAGGCTTCTTATTTCTAAGGGACTTGAGGGTATACATTTCACCCCCCTAACTATATGTATCAACTCCAGAGTCTCACAACACTGGGGAGGGGGGCAAATCCCTGTTAAGTGCCTTGAGTACTGGTTGTCGACCAAATGAGCTGTCGATCAAATGGTCTGTCGATCTTATGAAGTAGACCCATATATATATATATATATATATATATATATATATATATATATATATATATATATATATATATATATATATATATATATATATATATATATATGTGTGTGTGTGTGTGTGTGTATGTGTGAAGGAAATTAGGAAGAATATTTACACTGGACAAGTATGCACCCACTTTTTATGTTTAGAAATATTCCAAAGGGACTAAACACTGGTGAAAGAATTTTAGAGAAACAAATGTATGATACTGTGGGTGATATTAATGCTAGATGATATGATGTGGCAAACATAATTGAACATAAATCATATATTATGTCTGTGGGGGAAGGTATAAGTAAACCAGGGTTTTCTGCTGGAGAGAATAATGACAAAGTCTCATATAAGCACCTAGCATGATTTTATCTTATAATAGACATAAGCTGAACATTTAGAACATTATTCAGAGACATGGCACATGTAGAGTGGTATGCATATCCCCAGAGATTTAATAGCTGATAATGCAGCTTTCATCTATAAGAGATCACATAATCTTATCAGAGATTGTGCTATAAAGAGTGAAATAATAATACAGACTTACACATTATATTTGCCAAAGCTTCCTTGAACCCAGAATCCTAGCCTCCAGCAATTAAAATTGTTTATAAAAATCCTTCTTCAGACTCTGCAGTGAATTGTCCAGAATCTGACAAGCTACTAAGCTTCATCCGTCTTCCAATAACTTGCCCAGTCATAAAGATAGCAGGGCTATGGATACATACGGAAAGATTGTGCAGAGTTCGGCTAAACTTTCTTTCCATGCCATAAGCTATCAGACCCATATGATCAGATATCTTTTCCTATTTTGGGAAACACAGCAAAGTCTCCACATTGTCTTTGTAAAATTCTGCCACCACATAAATAGTCGCTCTATTAAATGCTATTATAATGCTGCAGATGCATCTTCCAGAGCTGTAGCTACTGGATCTATTTTAAGGGGGTATTCTCATTTGCGGTGGTGGTGCTGCGGTAGCGTTGTCGCCTCACAGTAAGACGCTGACCGGTTCGACTCTCAGCTAGAGTGTCTTCTGCATGGAGACATGCGTGAATGGGCGTACCTTCGTTGAAGGCTGTGCGTCAGGGCTGGCAACGTGGCACGTAAAAATCAACTGCCAGTCATTAGCAGACCGGAGTTCCGCTGTGGCAACCCCTATCCAGGAAATGCCGAAAGACACAACAACAATTCTCATTTGCGATTACAGCCGTTAGAAGATGTGAAGTCCAGGTTATTAGATACCCCTATGGATAAAGAAAATCACTGTGGCCCTGCTGCTGCTGCTGAAATCTTTAAAAACGCACAGGAGAGAGAGAGAGAGTGAAACTGAAAGAAGCTTTTGCTTTCCTTTCCTTTATGGAGTCTGATAATGTCAGACAAGTCTGTCCTCAACATCATAGAAAAAGGTTACAGACTAACTTGGCTTCTTCCTCCAACCAATTTAGGCATTCTGCAAATACCCCAAACCAAGAAAACCTGTTTTTACTCATCAAGAATTGTTTCATCAGGGGAGCTATAAAAGTAGTTCCTATCTAACAACAGAAACAGGTTTTATTCAAGACTTTTTGACCACAAGAAAGGAGGGCAACTGGAAACCCATTCTGGATTCATCATTGCTCAACATTTATTTAATGCTGTCAAAATTAAAGATATTATCTGTACAAACTTTTCTTCCAAATATCCTTCTTCCTGCTTTTTTTAGTTACCGTGAACATAAAAGATATCTATTTTCATATTTGCATTCACCCAGATCACAAAAAATACTTAGGATTTTGTACCTTAAGTTAAATTTTTAATTCTTTTTTGCCCTTTGGTCTTTCTACACCTCCAAGGGTATTTACTAATTGTCTAGTCCTGGTCGTAGCTTTCTGCAGGCTCCGGGTTGTATATAAATATATATCTCTATCTATTTCATATATGTATAAATATATATATATATATATATATATATATATATATATATATATATATAGATGTATAGATATATATATATAGGTATAGATATGTGTATATAGATATGTGTATATATATATATATATATATATATATATATATATGTATATAAATACACACACACATATTTATATATATATATATATATATATATATATATATATATATTTATATATATATATATATATATATATATATATATATATATATATATATATATATATATATATTTATATATGTGTGTATAGGTGTGTGTGTGTGTGTGTATACATATATATATATATATATATATATATATATATATATATATATATATACATAAATATATATACGTAATAGATATTTATATACACACTTATTTATACTTCTGTGTGTCTCTATCTATATATATATATATATATATATATATATATATATATATATATATATATATATGTGTGTGTGTATGTATGTATGTGTATATATATATATATATATATATATATATATATATATATATATATATATATATATATATATATATATATATATATATAGGTCTACTTCAAATGTATAAAAACCACTTACCCAAAGACAAAATCATTGAGACAATGTGTTCGTGTGTCCGAAACCTAATTTTAACGAGCGACCATATTGCCAAACCATTTTTCAAGTTTAGTATCTAGTTGGCTAACATGATGAAATTTGCCCTTTTTCCCACTGTAGTGCAATCTCAGAGATGGTATATTTAGTTGGGAGGATATGTGGGGCATGCAGCCAATCCATATTGGGGGTGGGTGGGTGGAGTAGCCCCCCCACCTGGGTGGATTGGAGATGGTCTGCTGTGTTTCTTCATGAAATGGTGGTCGACTGGATACTTACCCTGAGAAAAATTTCGGCAATATGGTCATTCATTAAAATTAGGTTTGTAACATCTCTTCAAGGCAATTTCATTGTTGGGTAAATGGGTTTTTCATTTTTTTGAAGTAATTTAAAACCACAAGCTGACTATGCTGAAAACCTACTTTAACGAACTGTCAGATCACTGGAATTTTACTTTGAGAAAGAAATTAGTTGGCCAACTTGGGGAAATTTGCTCTTTTCCCCACTATAGTGCAATCTCGGAGTTGGTATATTTAGTTAGCGGGGTGTTGGGGTCGCAATAGTAGGGTAGGTTTGATATGTCTTGGTTTGTTTATTTTGTAGTGTTGGTGAACTGGTTCTTTTGCCAAAGTAAAATTCCAGTGATCTGACTGTTCATTAAAGTAGGTTTTAGGTGTAGTTGTTTCATACTTTTAACTTTCGGAGAAGTGTAATTTTGATAATGTAAAGTATATTAATATGTGTCTTATTGATATTATTCAACTTAAATCGCACCACTTCATTTATATATTTACATTGGCTGCAAGAGCCGCATTTCAAAGTTCCCTTAGAATTTGACTTATATTTTACTATGCGTGTTGTCTTCTCAAGTAACTTTTTAATATTGGGGGCTGTTTTAAATGCACATTTGGGATGTTTACCTAATGTAATACCTATACTTTCTGTAATTGTAATCAAATCCCAGTGCCTATTTAATATTTCTTTCACATGAATACTCAAGTAGTTAATTATGAAAAAAATGGTATGCAAAGAAGTTTATTGGCTATATAAGAATATTAAGGTAGGAGATGGTTATAATAAAGTGTTGGATGATAATTTAACTAATAATGAACGGAGATGTTTAGAATCACTTATTAGTAATAAAGAAATCAGAATAATGAAGCCAGATAAGGGAGGAGGCATAGTAATTTTCTATTTTAGAATATATTGACAGTAGTGTATGTGGGGGTAATTGGAAAGTGTATTTAGCTATGATGGAAAGTAAGTGGCAGATATTCACAGATGCCACAAGTTTTCCAGGCATTAATGATAGTATTAGTATGAAACCGTTCCTTATTCTTGAATAATATGTGGTTGTTATGGCATTGTTTAGTACAACCATTAGTTGCTTAATTAATTAACCATTAATTGCTCTACATTTTTTTTAAACATGATTTTTAAATATGCTATATATCTTTTTAGATTTTTTACTACATATGTATACATATATTTATTATATATATTTGAGTACAAAATATTGATTTTTAGCATTGTATAGAAATAATTGTTATGTGAATTCTTCTGTGCATTCATTGTGTATTTTAACATTATATATTAGCAATTTATTACAGTTATTTTTATATATATATATTTTTTATAAGCATATATTTTTTATAAGTAACATTCAATATTAGTATAATATTCAATGCATATAGCTCACAAGCATCTGGATCAAGTGTTTAGATAATATGTAAATGTTTTGTATTAGTTTTGTGAATGTGAGGAATAGTAGAACATATGTTTCTTTAAGGCTTTTTAAAATTTTTGGCGCCTAATTGGATATATAAACTTTGTTAGAGATGGGCTATTTTGGTTCTGAGGAAGTCTGTATATGAACAGATGAAAGCGCTTAACCAGTGAATTTGTTTTATTCAAGGTCAGAGAATATTAATAATGGTTTCAAAAAGTAACATATACAGCAAGCTACACATTTGTGTTACTTTATATGTTTATTGTTATTTTTGCACTTCAGCATTATTTCTTGCTTTGACCCTCTACTAATGGAGCACCATTTGATTAGGGTTTTTGTCAAAATTCCAGTGCACACACATGTACTCAGTGCAAGTGAACAGAAAGAAAAAGTCTTAAACTCTTCTCTGAGCTGCACCGTATATTATTTATCCTGCACCAGGAATTGGAGTTTCACTATAAAATTGATGCTTTCTCTGGAATCAGGACTGGTTTTAGCAGATGCATCCCTCAAGGAATTTTGGATTCCATTTTCACTGCTCCGTCCTCCTCCCACAAACTCTAAGAAGCTTTGCAAATCTTCACATATGTAATCAGCACTGTAGCAGTGAGCAAGGAGGGCGGCCACGGTGGTGCAGTGGTTAGCATTGTCATCTCACAGTAAGAGGTTCTCCAGTTCGATCCCCGGCTGGGGTGCCTTCTGTGCGGAGTTTGCATGTCCTTCCTGTGGTTGCGTGGGTTTCCTCCGGGTGCTCCACTTTTCTCCCACATCCCAAAGACATGCTGTATGTGGATTGGACACTCTAAATTGGCCCTAGGCTTGAGTGTGTGCATGTGTGTGCCTTCCGTGGAAGGTTGGGCGCCGGGCTGGCAACTCAACACTGTAAAACTCCACTGCCAATCATGAACGGACATATGATCCACTGTGGAGACCTCTAACCGGGAAAAGCCAAAAGAAGAAGAAGCAGTGAGCAAGGAAAGACATAGTACACTTGTGTAAGACCTTGCCAATATATAGTAGAATAGATCACTTTTGAAGTATTGGCACCCTCCCTAATTTTCACCTTTTTTCTTATATTTTATTCTTCGAGATGATGTGGACTTATAAACGCCCTGAGGATTTTGGAGCCTTTACTTCCCTTATGTACCACTTTGTGCCATCAAACTTGGGTTATACATTAGAAGTACAGCAAGAGTGAAAAGCACCCAAGTTTTTTTATGTTGATTTGACATTTGATATCCTTGGCAGAATACTCACTATATATAATCACTACTTCAGCTGTGCTTTGTGTGTATATTAGTGTGTGTGTATGTGCTTGTCTATCTTTTTAGAGGTTGGAATTCTAAACATTGTTTGAAGCAGAACTAGTCAAGTGCTGAGGAAAGAAGTTTCTAGGGATGAGACCTAGAGATGATGTGTGCTTCAACACATGAAGGTAGTAGCTGCAGACGTATAGTTTTATAGAGGTATAGAAACAATATTAGAATGTTAGGGTTCTGTGACAGCTGAGCTGGGCAGCCCATTTGACTGAAGGTGAGTGTGGTAAAATAATCAGGTTTGCTAGACTTAAAGGCTCAGATTCTGAAACAGTTTATGCACAAGACAAAGCAACTTTCAAAGCTTTAGCGCTGTATCATTATAGCCATGAACCCAAGAGATGGCTAGCATTATATATGCAAATTAGGAAATGTGTTAGTCTTCACTGCTGGCAACATCTACTATCCTCATTTCCAAGAAATGGGATTGGGATGCTGAAGAGAACAACAGTAATATTAAAAGTTGTCCGAGAACACCTGAAAATCCAGTAATGTTCACAGATACTGGGTAAAGGACACCACACTGTAAGTAAAGGTCAGAGAATATTAATAATGGTTTCAAAAAGTAACATATACAGCAAGCTACACATTTGTGTTACTTTATATGTTTATTGTTATTTTTGCACTTCAGCATTATTTCTTGCTTTGACCCTCTACTAATGGAGCACCATTTGATTAGGGTTTTTGTCAAAATTCCAGTGCACACACATGTACTCAGTGCAAGTGAACAGAAAGAAAAAGTCTTAAACTCTTCTCTGAGGCTATTATCTTATTTTGCCTGCAGCCATCTAGCTCATCTCATTGGATAACCTGAAGACTGATTTATTTCCAAATAGTTATGCTATCTGTCTGTCTATATACACACACACACACACACACACAATATATATATATATATATATATATATATATATATATATATATATATATATATATACATATATATATATGTATACATACACATATATGCTTAATGCATGAAAATATAGATTTTAATGCATTTAAATAGTGTATAACTGAACAGGTTTTTAGCATATTCTATGCATCACAATATTTATCTGACTATAAAACAGGTACACATCTGATCATATTTGTTGACTAAACGTGTCATTTTTATTCAGCAATATTATCAGGCTGTCACAGTCCCGTGGCCTTGATCATGCTAAAGCAGTTATCAGGCAGTGAACATATGACTGAATAATGTTCAGAAAGATTTGAACAAGCATTGTCAGGACAGAATTCTCCATAACACCCAAGGACATTTGATGGGTGTATTTCTGGCTTGATCCTAATACTACAGCCCAAAACATAGGAGTGCCTTACTAGCAGTGCATTAGCAGCATAGATTAAAGCATAATATCATTAGTTTCCATGTATGTTTTGGAATCATATTATGTAGACATAGCACAGGCCAGGAGCAACTACACATCTTATCAACTGTAGTAGGTATCCTGAGCTTCCAAGCAGAGTGATACTTGTGCCACTTCTTACCTCATTTTGTGATTTGTAGGTTGAGGTAGTAATTCTTTCTTGGTGGATGGGTTCTACTTCACTACCACAAATTATTTGGAATGTGCCTCATAATGTAAGGCAGAAAGTACTTGAGTTGCTAAGAAAGATGTTTTAGCACCACTCTAAGTAGCATTGCATTTGTTATTACCTTACACACACTTATATACTACTTGCTTCAGCATTAGAAAAGAGACTTGGACTGCTATTAATATGATTATTTTATGAAAAGCTACATTTCTGAGTGTGTTCAAATCTTGATAAGTAAATAACGTGTTAGAACAAATAAATTTATCAGAATGACAGACCAAATGGCTGAAATCAATACGAGATTTTGAACCAAGATTTCCAGTGTGTTTATAGCACATTTGTATCTATATGAACAATTTCCTGTGTAATTTATATTATTTAAAAAAAAGCATGACTTTAACTAAATCAAACTGTAGACCCCATTCACTCAATAAGCAACAAGAGTTTCGTTCCTGCTAACTCAATTCTTTTTATTACTTTATATTACATGTAATGGAAAAAATGTTTATGTTCGACAAGTGTCAGGTACAAATTAAAAAAAAGAATAGTTAAAGTAACTTAATAATATATGCACTTTTATTCGTTGAGTAAGAGGAATAGATGCTGATTGTCAGCAAGAACCATGTTAAGATACATTTTTCTGGACAACACTCAGTGAACTGGCTGTAGCAGTATATGGAGATAAGCATATAACCTTAAATATTCCAGAAGAATTACACTGCTTGCAGAAATGCTTGATAAAATATGAAGCAGAGGTCTGTATCTGTTAAAAATGTAGTCTTTAAAGCATATTGTCAGTATGTGAAACTATAAAAAAATTAAATGCATCAAATCTAGATTTGTATTCCTGCAAAATTAAATAAATTTAAAATTACTCATTTTTTCCTTTTATTTACTAGCAGCTGATACTCTAAATGTTTTCTTGCCACTTTTGATTATTGTTCTTTACAAAAGTGTTTGTTGACTGCAGTAATAAAAGTGCCAATCTAAGGCCACAATCGCTACTGCATATACTTTATAATTCAGCTGTAAATATAAAATATATTTTTATTGAATGTTTTGTCATTTTATTCCTTTATCATACAGGATTACGAGCAAGTCACTGATCATAACCTGCTTATTATGTGTTCTAGAAATGGATGCCAAGAAATTTATCTCGAGAGTGAAGCTCAAATTGTGAATCTTGGCATCCATGTCAAGAACAAATAATTGAAGACTATGATCACAGACCCAGTCATAACTCTTTGTAGTGCATGTACTACTAGTTGCAGTAAGAAAAAAAAAACAACAAACAATAACAAAAAAAAAAAAAACAGCAAGTGTTTTGCCAGTTTTCGAAGCCGTAAAGCACTTAGCCACTTAGCAAGGGCTTTCAGAAAGGTGGTGTAACACACAGTTCATTACAATTGCATTCAGCTTGCCATGTCTCTAAACTGTCCAGATTTTTGCCTCATTTGTTTGGTCTTTCTTCCTCATAAAGGTTGTGGTTTTCAGACAAATCACAGAGGAGTGAAGTCAATGAATAATAGAATACATTTGGGTTTCAGAGTTTGTATCCTTCAGAGAAAATGCAGGTAGAAACACGTCCTGTTTTTCTAGCTACTTTCTAAGTTTGTAAGAGGAAGAGACACCTTATCCTTATGGACAGCAGGCAGAACCAAATATTTTATTCTACCTCTATCTTTTGTTAGTCATTACTGGCAGACTTGACTGCCTAGCGGAAGACCTGACATTAACAACTTAAGCAGGGGGGTGCTTAACATTTGTTAAGATCGGGTCTAGCTCCCCCTTTTTCTTAATGTCAGAGTGTAATCACCTTGTTACATGCACTGCAGTTTTACTGCATTAAAATCTTAGTAAAAATAATGCTGAATAACTACATATTACACATCAAAGGCCATATTTCACTGTGGTCTATTTGACAGAAATGGTATTCACAAACCCACTTCCTAACAGCAGTTCAGCAAAGTATTTAAACTTTATTGTACCACTTGAACATATTTTATTATCCCTTGTTTTGACTGCAGCAGCTTCCCATGCTTAAATGTGAAAAAAATCTCACCCCCAAAAACTGTGATGGTTCGTTGGTTGTCATTCTGCATCTGACAGTGTTTTGTGTTCTATAGAAATGCTTTCTGATGTACAGTTCCCTGAATTAGCCAGAAATCATGGGACTTTTGTGAGTATGATTCTGTTTGTTGACTAAATGTGTGACAGTATTAAAACATCAAGCAAGATTAACATGTGTCTTGTACATTTGGTGGATCATGTCTAGGAATCCCACCGCCCCATCAGAAATTCATCTGGCAGCCTTATTTAATGATTAGGATGTTGCTAACAAGGGATCCAATGAATTGCTACCCATAAATGATTGCCACCACATGGGAGATTTACAGTAGCTCTGGAAGTCTGCTTTTCTTGTTGAATTGCATAACTGATTTCTATTTATGTGGAGTGCAAACATGAGACAGTTACTATTCAAGAATGAATCGAGAAGCAAATCCAGTAAGCATATTTCATATATTATGCATGAACCAAATCATACAGATTTCAGTACTTAGCCTGTTAGTGGTTGTGTTGTTCCATATAAGAGTTTCTAAGTGCTGTTTGAAAGAAAAGATTCCATAAAAAATGTAGTTAGTTGAATATAAATGTTGGCTTTTTAACAGACACTGATTTACATGTAGATGTATTGTTCTTTTAGTAAAATGGACTCACCCAGTTTTACACTGGTGGTATGTGAAATTTGTTTGTGTTTCTGCAAAATTCAATGCATATGTGATACATTTTCCTTATTTCCACTAAATGCATTTTGGCTAACAAGTTTGATTATATGAATTTCACTGATGTAGGCAAAGTTGTTTTGCCTTCAGTTACGATATTGTGGAATCCCTGTTTTTTTTTTTTTTTCATTTGCCCAAGGGGTATGTATCAAAATGGAATTATCAAAAATAAGAAGGGTATGTGGGGGATCATGCAGCAGCATGATGGGCTTTTTCCTTGCAAAACACTTTTGAGGTTTATTTTTTGTGTTTTCCATAAAAATATATATTTCTTATTTGATTATCTTCAGATAAATTATGTTTCAGTGAATAGCACTATATGTTCTTAAGGTCACTGCAGCAGTAGCCTTAATTATATGGATTATATCCTGCTAAGCATATAACAGCTGCCCAACTTCCAATGTTTAAGGGCACCTTCCATGCACCCAAACCATTACTCAGCTAGAGATAAGCTGACTAAAAACAGTGATTTAGGCACTAAGCCCTTCAGCTCTTTCCTGCCATTGAAGAACACTCCTCCTGCAGGTTTTCGAGGACTGACAGTTAACTAATAATTTTCATTGCTGGGCAGATAAGTTCACTTTGGGGAAAAACTTCCACATTTACTTTTTATGACAGAAACTGAACTGTTTCTTTGAAAAAATATTTTTAAACTATGAAATTGTGTTTTTATTGATTGTCACTTGACTTTAGGTAACTTTTAAACAGAAGTGTTACTTTTTATTTTTGTGGGAAAAAGTTATTTAAATTAATTTAAAACTACTTTCTCTGAGATAAAAGTTGTGTTATTTTATTTTTGGGGGTTGGGGTAAATGTTTAAAGTGCTTTTTCCTGTGTGTTTTGGTAGAAAAGCTACTTTTTTGCTACTTGCCTTTTTTTTTACTGACCACTACTGTCAGGCTTCTCTGGAAATCAGGCATCTTTTTTTGGCTTATCTATGGAACAACCTACTGGTTCCTGAGTTCTTTCTTCTTCTAACCACAAAAAAAGAAGAAAATTAATAAACAGCCTTTGCCACCACAGCAGGTTGTAAAGCGCCTTGGCCACAGATGGGAAGGGATTCTGCAAATATGTTGTAGCCATTTCTGCTTCCACAAGCCATTCATCTTTTTCTTTGGTTCCCTCTGGTGTAGTTTCTACAGCCATCATGAACTGGGGATTAGACTTGTCCTCTGCAGATGTTGGAATGCCCATGGTTGATAAGGGAGCGCCACTAATGTCCTTCCTGGGAACTGGGCAGGGAATACCTCTCTGTTTAACCAGGCTGCTAAGCCTATTTCTAGAGAGGTTTTTACTGACAAGAATGATTCTGCTTCTTCAGAAATACCTAAAAAAAGGCAAAAACTTAGACATATATTTTCTGCTGTCTTCATCACTTTGGACAGGAGTAGTTTATTGGGCTTAACTAAGAGTTTAGTCCAGGCCATTGACCTTTCCAGTTCTGCTGTTTCTGGTAAGAGTAAGTTGATTTTTCATTTTCTGAATAGAGTCATGAATTTGAACCACACATTGATTATGAAAAGAGAGATTATATTTTGTCTCCTTAGGTTTTTGATTCAGATTGCGAAGAGAGTATGGCTTCTGCTAGTCCCCTTGAAGGATTATCTTTTTCTGAGACTATTTCCAGAATGAATTAGTTGTTTCATTGAGAACATAATTATATTTCACAGTCCCCAAAGAAGTATTATGATTTACTACAAATGGATTTTCCTGAACGTACTCTAATTCTTCTTGTCCCTTCAGTATTGGAGGATGTTTTGTCACAGCCTGTAACCTACATGAAAACCAGCCTGTGACCACAAGAAAGCAGCTAGATTGTATACAGTTCCTCAGTCTTAACAAGTTTTTATAAACTAATCTCAGATTAAACCCAGCAGCTATTGCTGTAGTAAACCCACCTGCTGCTAAATATCTCGTTAATAGCATACCTCTCAACTGTACCATATTCTTCAGTAATGGGATGCTACGAATTTCCGAGTGGCCCCTACAATTCCTGATTTTTTTTATTTCTCTTTATAATTTAAATTATGTCTGACATCATCACGCATCACCAATGTATCCCGCAATGTCATCAACGCGCAGCTGCATGCATAATGACATCAGCTTCATGACTGCCTGTTGGACTCAGAGACTTGGACTGTTTTGTTTTTGAAATTTGATTACTTGAATGCAGACAGCGTAGCAACAGTGGGCACAGAGTGGAGCTGTGCACATTGCACAATTTAGGTTATGAACTTCTGCAGAGTAGTGTAGTGCAGTAGAGGCTGCGGGACAGCCTAGACAGGACAGACAGTCAGACAACAGCACCACTAACACACCCACCCAGCACCCACCAGACCCTTGTCTGCAGGATCAGGAGGATGAGGAAGATTACGTTCCTAGCAGCTCAACCTCAAGGTAAGTAAAAAAACTATTAAAAAAGCATGTAATGGGAGCAGGGAGTAGGCATGGATGAATGTAGATGGATTAACCGTGTGCACAAGTGACTACATTTTTTATGTAGAATTCTTCTTGGGTTATATGTAGAAAAAAATCATCCCTCTAGGTAAAGCCTTTTTTCCGTAGTTGGCCTAGGTAGAAAAGTTACTTACAGTTGGTGACAGCAAACCCAAGGCAGAAAATGTAGAAAGGCAATAATTCACATCATATGTAAAATATACTTGATTTTACAGTTTGTTTTTGTATTTACAAAGTGGCAATTGTGACCTTATTTAATAAACAGTTACATGGAACATGTAGACGTTCCATTTGGTATGCTTCTAGTCCTTTTCTAGCACAATGTGGAGAGCATACTTGAAAGCTGTATTAAGAAGGGAGTTGCAGTTAATGCCTGATAATTGGTGGAAGACAGGTGTGTTAAGAGGTAGTTTTAAGAGGGTATAAAGTTTAGTTGATGGGAAGATGGGGAAACCATTGTATTTTTGATGGAGGGTAATATTCTCCAAGTGAGAGAGCATCTGCAGTCCTAGTGGGTTAACTTGTGTTTTATAATAGTTTTGAATTAACTACGAGTGTTGTAGATTAATTGGTAGTTAGCTGCACACTTTTCAAATGTAGTTGCAGAAGCCAATGTTTTCTTATTTTCAGATTTCATAGTTTATTTCTTCCTCCTCTCTAGTTCAGGAGATTTAAAGGCATCAGTCCAGCAGTATGATGACAGATAACACTTAACTGAAACTTGTATGATTACTAGGGTCAGTGTTTGCCTTTGCCATGGCATGTAGTAATCCATCCATTTACACCTCTCAACATCTAAAGAAAGACTCTTACTTCCTAAGCAAATAGAGAATAATATGCTGAACTTTAAAATATACATTTTGTTTGCAGCGGCAGACTGCTGACCTGCTGAATATCCTAGTCTCCACAAACAGGGACGTAGCATTTATTTAAGCCTTCTGAGTGTCCCTTTATTGAACTTCCATTTCTCTGTTTGGCAATAGATTGTTCCACACAGATGGGTTTTGAATGTAATCCACCATATAAATTACAGATTACAGTGGGAATCACTCCCTTCTTTTTGACAGATTCCCTTTTTCCTGCCAGACTGAACTTCTCCTTTTTTACCTGTTGTTCAGCATCTGCTGTTGCAGAGGGTGACAGAAGTGATCAGTCTTCCTCAACTAAGAGAATGTTTTTATTCAAGAATGTTTCTGGTGCCAAAGAAGAAAGATTCATTGAGAGACCAGTTCTGTATCTATCCTTTTAAATCTGTTTGTGATAGTGCCCAAGTTTAAGATGTTATCCCTTCACAGCTTGTTGCCTCTCATTCCCCATCTAAGTTTTCTGGTGACATGAGATTTAAAAGATGTATAGCATCATATTCCTTTAGATCCAGATTTCGGACATTTTCTGTGCTGGATCACAATATCAAGTTATCTGCATTATCCTTTGGTCTATCCACTGCTCCAAAGGTATTCAAAAAGTGTCTTGTTCCTGTGATAGCCTATTGTAGACTGCAAGGTATTTACATTTTCCTTGTTTAGACAACTTGTTTATCTTTGCATAATCTTTTTCAGTGTATCAGGAATCTCTTACCTGGGCAAGTAATCTCCTAAACATACGGGGGTTCTTCTGCATTTTTTCTATATCTTTTTTCCTCTGTGCCTATGAACTGTTAAGCACCCCTCCCATACATTCTTAGACTATTTGTGCTCAATGGAGGGACAGTCCATCCCATAACATTTGAAATCCAGCAGTAAGGGGCTATTGTCTAGTCAATCAATAAAGATCTTTTGTACTTATCCATTCCCATACTGTCAGGAGGCATCATCTGTGTACCTGTGGTATGTGTGTCAGGTTTCTACCTCCCCAGACTACATCTGGCTTCACAACCAAGCTGTGCCTAAGACCCAGAAGGTGGCTGAAGAAAGTTTTCAGACTAGCCAACTTACCTGGTTGTTAAACAATAAATAAGATAAATAAGTTAGCAAGTAAGCAAATAATTCATATATTTTGACCTGGTAGAGTTAATTATGATAAAGCTGAGTGAACACTAGACAATTGAGGGTTTTAACAACATTCCATCTCAAAAAAATAGTTGTTTATCTACTTTTTTCAGCAAAGCACTATTTTATTTTGCTGTTGTTGATGGAGTGCACATCAGAAATGTTTGTCTGCGGTAGGACATAATACATCTCCAAACTGTTTACTGGCAGTTTTCTTTTGTGATTTTCCCATATAGTAATCATAATTTTATGTAAACCATAATATGTAAAAAATAAAATTTTTGAAATAAAACTGAAACCAGAGATCCCTTCCACCCAATGTACCTTTAAATATGTATTTAAGACAAACTACCTACTCCTAAGTGATACATTGGCAACTTTCAAATCACCACCAAACCTAGATAACTCCACCGAGTGTGCAGAAATTACACCGCCACACTACACTAACATGTAACTAGCTGCATAAATAGAGCTATATCCTGTAGTAACAAGTACAGGGCAAACCCCAGAAACAACCCACATTGTAGAAGCATAATATCAACAAGCTTTATAATAAAAGAAAAATAATTTTGACCAAAAGTAAGAAGAGTAATTCCCAAAGTGTTAGAGCCCTTTTCATTGAAATAAGCAAACAACTCAGGAGCTTAATAAAATCCACCAAACCCAAATTTGAGGCTAAGGCAGCTAACCAAGTCAAAGATAATCACAATACAATTTTTAGTTATGTTCATAATCTCAAAAGCTCCATTGAGCTAATTGTGAACCTACACTGAGGCTGAAGATATAGCAAACCTATTGGCTGATAAATTTAGCTCTAAGTTTACCCCCTCTCCCTTCCATCTGTCCCTCAAGATATACATTAAACTGGCTCACCTCCAGCTATCACACAAGACCAAGTCACAAAAGTGCTATCAAAAGCTAAACATACTGTATCAGTTGGTCCTGAAAATATTCCTAGATGCATGTTAAATAGCATGGAGCACGATTTAGCCACATCCCTATCAACACTGTTCAGTTTCAGCCTCCATACATGTTCTGTACCAAGGTTATTACATTTATACTCAGTTATTATAAATGTTCAGTGTAATACATTTAACTCAAATTTCAGAAACAGTATTACTAGACAGTTTACACATACATAAATAGTATGCATATATACTTAGTTAATATAATATAAATATATTCTCAGAAAAAAGTGTGATTTGTGCTTGAAAGCTTGTGTTTATTAAACTGTTTATTCTGTCATGAACTGTCTGGTATATTTTATTATATCTGTGATTTTTAAACAGTTAGTGCTTCCTGAGAATATATTTATATCATATATATTTAGTCATTAGTTTTAAAGTGACAGAATTATTTGTAACGGGATTATCAACATAAATTATCTATAGATTAAGTAGTAATAGTTAATATACTGAAGGGATAACAGGTCAGGCTTAATTTGTTACAGAATACAGTACATATTACATAATAATTGTTGTACATTAGACAGAAAGTTAAAACCACACTGACAAGGTATGCAACGGAATAAATCCAAAATGCAGAAAGCATAGGCTTTAGTACAGGATATTTAAGACACACATTTAAAAGGCAAACATCTGTTGCAACACATAGAAATTAAAGAGGTAAATGGATAAGATTATTAGTAACAAATCTAGATAAAGATTTACAGAAACAATTTAATAAAGTACATGGAAATTATGCTTCAAGATACATATATTATAGGTGCAAAAAGAGAGTTTTTAAACAGCTGCATGAAATACTTAATACCAGTTATAACATATAGTAAAGAATTGGCCAGTAATAATTAAATCATAAAGAGACTTCAAATAATAATAAAATAATTTATTGCTCAAGTGACAACTGGTGGTCAAAATTAAAATTGCAAGTTTATTTACCAGATCAGGGCACATTATTTTGTCTCTGTTACATTAGTTGTAGTAATCATTATATTATCCTTTGCAGACTATATTAATAAATTTATAAAATAATTACAAAAGTAAATCCCAGTTCACTAATTTCAGACAGTTGTTATATTTTAATAAATCCTACATGAATACAGTCAGTAAAACAGGCTTTGCATAGGCCTGAAAATGTAGGTTCAGGCCTGTGGCTTCATTTTATATTTCATATTTTAAAATAATAACAAAATAGACCCCTGTTTAAGGATCTCAGGAGGAACTGTAAGATTGTTTCACTTAAATGTAGTGTGTTAGACATAAAGACAGTATTCTGTTTGGATAGGCCTAGAAATGCAGCCATATTAAATGAGACATATTTTTCTCGCAGTAGAAAGGAATGATTCAGTAGAAATAAATAACCTCCAGTCAAGAATACTGATAAGAATAAAATGCACAAATAGAATGTTTAGTACACTGAGTAAAAACAGATCTTGCTTAAATGGTACAAGACTTGTGAACCAAGGTTAAAAAAAGTGTGTAAAACTTTTAGGAGAGTTACAGTGTTTCAGTATTATTAGGAGATATACTTCAGACACAGAAGTTAGTTAGCTCAGACTGATATGCAGAAATTCATTGCAGTGCAGTCCACAGAAATTTGGAACAGACACTCGAGAGTGAGTGCAGAAGTCAGGTCAAATATCCAGCATTCAAGAATATTAATTATATTATTCAGAATGAAATGAATAATTCTTTTGTATCACTTTTATTGAATTATTACTTGTGACATAGACAAATTTACATTTATATAAAAGTAATCAAACCATATTAATCAGTTCACATTTTCAAACGTTATGCAATCATATATATTGTTCTCTATAATATAATTGATGCAATATTACATATATTGTTCAATTCCTGCCTTCTGTTGAGCCTCATTCCTCCTCCAAAATGTTTATTATACATGCACTGTTTCTACAATTTCCATTTTTTTCTGAATAATTTTACTCCTACCCTTTTCTAAAGATACCACTTCCTGTTCTTCATTATTTGTTACAATATTCACTACTTCAAGTATGGTTATTTAGACTTAGATTTCCATTTTCTAGTAATTGCTGTTTTGCAGCCACCAGAATTAAACATAACAAGGCCTTACTATGTCTAGGCAATACATAT
The DNA here is from genome assembly GCF_019279795.1 of Protopterus annectens. Taxonomy (NCBI): domain Eukaryota; kingdom Metazoa; phylum Chordata; order Ceratodontiformes; family Protopteridae; genus Protopterus; species Protopterus annectens. Next base: position 1,092,722,315 of record NC_056746.1, on the reverse strand, counting down.
CGTGTATCTCACCTCAATAATAATTTCTTATATTATGCTTATTTGCTCACCCAGTATTTCTTAAAAAGTACTCTAGTACTGAATGCATTCAAAAAGAAAAAGTAAAAAGACATGGAGGAAAGGAATAATTCTGAGTATAATGAGTGCAGGAGCTATGGACATTATAATTCAATCTATTTAAGTTTATAAGCACTGTTATTGGAGAGAGATGACTGTAAGCTAGGAGCAGTCATTGAATCCCCAATTGACTTTGCCATAATCCTACAGGAAGGTGTATCCCAAATAAATAACTGGTGCTAAAGTTATGTACTGAAATTAAATGCCAAAAATTGCATTATTGTATCCTTTAGTAAGACATTTACCCTGGGGAACATCCACATTGACAGTACCTCCTAAGAGTTAACTCAGTTCTTTGAGATTTGGGAACTTGTATGAACAGTTATCTAACTTTTGATCAACATATGTGTATCGCTGTAAGAAAGCTGTTCTCTATTGCACAGCTTATAAGCAAAGCAGGGGTGTAGCTAGGATTTTCAAATTTGTACTCACAGTTCTCAAACTGCTACCCCTCCTCCCCAGCCAAGCTACGGCCATTCTCGTAATTCACGGTTCGCTCTTTTAGTATCGATGAAGAGGCATTCACTGTAATGCCTCTTCAGTAATATATAGATTCACTCAAACTCAGTTCCTTGAATTGAAAATGAACCTGAAAGTGGTTCTTTGAAAAATGCAGCATGGTAGTTGGGGTAGAGGATTCATGCTTTTGTTTTCTGTTACTAAGGTACAGGTTTGGAGCTTGAGTAAATTACTAACCACCTGCTACCCCTAACTAGGGTGTTTCATTCACACACACACCCCCTACCTACCTCTTAGTGCAAGAAATATGGACAAAGCCTAATATAAACAGGGACAGATATTAAAAATGCTCTCGTGAACTTAGAAAGTTGCTAGAATAACAGGATTTATGCTAGTATGAGAAAGTTGCTAGAATAACAGGATTTGTGACACTATAAATTTTTCTAAAGGACATGAAGTCTGAAACTCAAATGTCTGTCATTATTTAGCAACCTCAGCCTTCAATGATTTTCTAGACAATCACAAAATTTATGAGGAACTGACAAAAAATATGGGGCAAAAATCTGGACATTCTGCAAAATTTGGACATTTGAGAGGTATGCTACCTACCTACCTCACACACACACAAACACACACACACACACACACACACACACACACACACACACACACACACACACACACACACACACACACACATACACACACACACATACACACACCTCTTAACCTCTTAGAGCAACAAACTCATAAATAAAACTGAGGCAAAGGCCCAAAAATAAGGACATTTTTTTTAAATATTGCTCTTATAAACTTAGAAAGATAATAGAATAGTAGTAGGCCTTGAATTAGTACGAATTTTCTGAAAGGTATGAAATCTGAAACTCAAATGTCTGCCATTGTTTTCTAACTTCAGTCTTTAACGGTTTGCCACTAATTTGCCAGAAAACCGCAATTTTATTTAATACGGACCAAAAATGTGATGCAAAAATATAAAATTGCCAGACAATACAGCTGGGAACCTGTCAAAGAAGGGACACCATTTTAATATGAGCACAGTTAACTTGAGCAGCTGACAAAATTAGAGAATCTACATGCATTTCTGAAATAAAAGTAATGTATAACTCTTATCATTACAGTTATTTATAAAAGTAAACCCTCCACGTTTTCTTCCAAAATTGCTATTTTGTGGAGATATTATTAGGGGGAGAGCAACATTTTCAGCCAAAATTGGGGACAGTTGAGAGGTTTGGATATTCCTAATTCTATAAAGCGATTTATTTGCACATACCTCTCAACCTCTTAATGCAGGAAATCTGGACAAGGCCAAATATAGTGGGGGAACATACAAACAGTACTAAAAATTGATCTTGTATAAACTTAAGACAGTTGATAGAATATCAGGTCTTGCTTTAGCATGCATTTTTCTGAAGATTATGACATCTGAAACTTAACATCGGTCATTATTTAGTGACTTCATTCCTAAATGATTTGCCAGAAAAGTTTTATTTTGCATTTTACAGCATGAACACCAATAAATATCTGCTAAACAAAGCAATGCAGTCTCACATTGAAACTAGACTTAGCATTAAAACTTCTCTGCCCTTGAAACTCACATTCATTGAAACAGCATTGAAACCCACATTCAAAGAAAATACATTTTGCCAGTGGCAGATAAAGATTAACTTTGGGCTGTTTTCAAATCATAGGCCCCTTGCACATGAAACATACACGTGCTCTTTGATACACCTTCCTGATTGTATTAAATTATATTCCTTGTACAATACAGTATAGTTGTTAGAGCATTTTAAATTTATTGTTTTGAACATTTTTCCAGTAAACAATGAAACAAAATGCATGCACCAATAATGACAAAACAGCTCAATTCATAACATTTCCATCTTAAAAGTCTACTCAAACTTCTACAGTACACCAGTATCAGTAAATATACACACTCTCTGAACTAGTAAAAGCCATCTACATAATTCCATATTAAAGAAATCTGTAACAAATAAAGAGGCTGCTGCTAGCAAACAACTTTATATTTCATGGTTTCATCTACAAATAAAGTGCCTGTTGCCCTTGAGGAATAAATTGCCTATGTTGCATTATAAACAATGATACGCTAGTAATATTGCAATAGGGAATGGATGGCAAACTGATAACAGGTTCATAGTTACTGCTAGATATCTTCGCCAAAACGGACGTCAGCATCCACCCCCCTTTACAACACAGTACAGTATCAGCAATGCGTCTACCTACTGTGAGAGAAAGAACCCACAGCCTTCTGCATCAAAAGCAAGTACACTACCTATTGTGCCATTAACAGTACAAGCAGACTCAGCATAAGCAGTACTAAACTGTAGTTCCCCTGCAGCTCTCAGCTCCTTGTAAAATGTCAACACTCAGCTGTATCTCTGAACTTTGTAGCACAAGAAATCTGGAAAAAGGCAACATTTATTGGGGGGGCAGGACAAAAGCCCAAAAACCAGGGACACATTTTAAACATTGCTTGTATAATTTTGGAAAGTTGCTAGAATAAAATGCTGTGTTATCACCATGCATGTCTTGAACCCAGAACCATATGCATTACAGTCAGTGCAACATATCACTATGCTAAATCAGCAGTTTGAAAAATAAGAAGACAAACTTAATGGCTATCATTTAGATAGCTCTCAACCTCTTAGCACAAAAAACCTGGACAAACAAAGCCAATAATGAGGGAATACAAATTCAGTTCTCACTTCACACCTTAGCAGAAAAAACCTGGACAAACAACAAAAACAATATTGGGGGAAATACAACTTCAGTTCTCAGTTCTCACTTCTCACCATAGCTCACAACCATTAGAAAAACAAATCTGAACAAAGCACAGAAATGGTGGTGGTTAAGGACTTTAGGCTCTTCTTACCCTGAAGCAAAGGTACAGAGTTTGAGCCTGAACACCTATAGCCAGCAGGTGTATTCTGTGGGGGCATACACACACACCCACACCTCTTACCTGATAATCTGTTTGTGATACTTGATTGCCTTCCAACTACAGCTTCACATTTTCCGCTCGCGGTAATCCATTTGCGATTGTCTTCCACTTGCTCACTACTGCACATTTCCCGCTCGGAGCCAGCCAGACATGACTTGAGCATTCTTCCGACTGGCTGGTATCCTCCTTAAAGGAGCCAACACCCTTTAAAAATATGTATTTTTTTTTTTAAATGCTACCCCCTCTACTAAGAAGTTGTACTGAAATCAGTACAGTGCGTATGCCTCCCGATGTCCCTGAAACAAAGGGATTGTTTCTAAAGCTTGGGATGTCATTGTCCCTCACTCGGCCCTCAACTCAACCCTCATTAGGCCAGTCATTGAATATAATGCCCACTTTGACATGTATCTGTCTACGCACGTGAAAAACTGGAACAACCACAGAGATACCTTACTAAAAGGATACAAGGTTAAACAACACGTCCTACATGGACAAATAAAAACAAAATGGAACACCGGATAAAGGATGCGTCTCACAGCTCAAATGCAAGTATTCAAGACGAAAAAAGCTGAGCCAACCTCCATGGCTGTAGCAAAATTCGACTTTATTCATAAAAATAAATACAAAGAAGTAAGCGCTTTCACAATCACCCTGACCACTTCATTAGACTGCTGTTAGTAACCATCTCATCTTATTTAAAATCTACTATATTTTTAAAGCACTTTGAAAGATTCTTTGTATAGACATATACGTACACATACCAACAGTTTATATATAATAAAAAACTAAAACATATTACGTTTCACTTTTCACATTAATGAAAACATATAATAACATGTTATATATATCTTACTTAAAAATACGTATAAAAAATGCAATGCTTGATGTCAACTCTTGTTTTCTTTAATGTCTGAGTGCCCTTGCTTTAAGGAAGGGTTTAAGGGAAACAGCTTCATTAATACCCGGTGGTTTATCAGCATTCAAATTCATAATCCACCTTTGCTCTGCTGCTTCAGTCCTGTTTCTCAGGTCCTCTCCTCTAACCCCTTTTTCGAAGATTTCTAGTACAAGGAATTTAAATATGTGTTGTGCCACTTCCACCTCTATATGCTTAGCCAAGGCACTAGTCTCTTTTTTATTCCCTATGTCTCTGATGTGTTCTAATATACGATCTTTTAACATTCTGTTAGTCTTCCCTATGTAAAAACTTTGCAAACCTGGCAGAAACTAAAACACACTAAATTTTAGTTCTACAATCTGCATAGCATTTTGCTTGAATTTCAAAGTGAAGCTGTGGGTGTGTAAATGTTGTACAGGAATATATAAATTTGCAAGCTGTGCATTTCCTGCACATATAAGTGCCTAATCTTTGTGAAATACCACTTGTTCTAGGCTCTTGCATTTTATAACATAGTTGATGTTTGAGTGATTTCTTGTTCTTAAATGAAAAACAAGGTGTATCATCTAACACTCCTTTTAATTCTTCCACTGCTGTTAGGATGTTCCAATTATTTTTAAAAACTTCACAAAAAATGTGATATCACTAGTAAAGGAAACAGGGAATCTAAGTTTGTAATTACCTGTATTATTAACCCTTGTTCCTAAGTCTTCCTGCCGGGAAAAGTATGCTTTCCCTTTGTTCCCCCTTTCCTTAAGTAAGTCTTCCACACATATATCAGACTCCTGCTTGGAATATCCTCTCTCCAAAAACTCTTTCCCAAGGGTTTGTAGAGCTACTGCCAACTGTGTGTCACTATTATGTAGTCTTATGGTTCTTAAGATCTGTCCTCTCATAACGTTCCTGCCAATGTGTTTTGGCTGCATACTATTCTTCTGGAGTAAAGAATTTCTCCTAGTTGGCTTTCTATGTAAGCTCATTTCCAATCTGTTAATATCAGATTTTCTAACAAATACGTCCAAAAATTCTATCTCTTCTAATGAAAACTTACAGGGAAACTTCAGAAATGTTGTTGTTGTATGTATGTATTCTAGAAACAGATTCATCTCTTGTAAGGAACCTCCCCACAGAAAAAACATATCATCCAGAAAACGGGTGTACCATAATAGATATTTACTGTAATCACTGCTCTGCAAAAATGACATATACTCCCATTGAGCTAATGTTAGATTGGCGTAGCTATTGGCACATGCCGTGCCCATAGCTACGCCTATCTTCTGAAGGTAATAATCTTCTCTAAATACAAATATATTATTCTCCAGAATGATCTCTAACAAGCAACAGATCAAATTCACCTTCTCATTGGTGAATATCTTTTTAGCATTCAATAAATTCCTAATATTCTTAATACTCCAGTGGTTCGGGGTAACAGTAAACAAAGATGCTATATCTAGAGTAACAAAAAAATATTCACAATCAGCTGGCATTATCTTATTATAGAGTACTTGTAAGAAGGTCTTAGTATCCTTCAACACATATTCACAGGTTTCAGATACCGGATGTAAACATTTTTCTACATAAATTGATAATGGTTTTGTCGCCCATCCTTTACTTGAGACTATAGGTCTCATGGGTGGGTTCTGTGCATCCTTATGTACTGTAGGAAGCCCATATATTATTGGAATCAGTGGAGTTTCAACATTAAAGTATATAAAAAGTTCTACTGAGACCATGTTAGTTATAAGCAAATCAAATACCAGAACAGATATTCTATCAGTCACAGCTTTAACATCTGGTTATTTTTTGATGTATTACCTGATCATCGAGTAGTACACCCATTTGTGCAATATAAAATTCCTTGTCCATAACTATCACCCCTCCCCCTTTATCTGCAGGACTAATCTCAATATATCTGAGTGTAAAGGTCTTGAAGTTCTTTTTGTAATTCCCTCTCTTGTGGCAGAAAAAAAATCTATCAAAAGGTTCATGTAATTGTAACTTAATTGTAGGTTCAAAGCTACAGAGAAGAATGCAGTGCATTGGTAGAACTAAAATCTATGCAGTCCATTGAGACGTGGCATCAGAAATACAAAGTTTAGGGATCTAAACATCTTCTGCAGCATCAACAGATTGGTCTGGGGGGACAGGTAGATCTTGCTGATGATATGCTATAGAACAGACTTCCCATCCACATAAAACAAAGTTCATCCCTGTCCATGTTTATGTGCAGCTTAGATGTATGGATGGGTGGGAAAAAGTAAATTTACCCCAGGACTCCCCCTGTACTACTAATAGACAGAGGCAGCTCCTAAGTTCTTTGTTCCATGCATGGGTCGCCTCATATTATCTATGGTATTGTCCCAGTACAGAGTAATAAATAATAATCAACCACAAATGTCTACCCTGCAGTCTACATCAAATCTGGCCATGGGACTGATATCAAATGCAGCTGATGGGAGACCAAGAGCAGCCACTACAGGTATTACCATGTATCGCCATGCCTGCGATTTCGTGGAAGGCTTTAAGGCATCCTTTATCAATACCCTCTACAGCAGTTCCACCCTGTTTAGACTTGTCTGCCATGGAAATCTGTTTTTCTTCTCCTCAGAAATCATTTAGTAGGAATCAAAGAAGAAGTTGGAAAATCTGGTTCAAAAAATCCCTCTCTCTCTCTCTCTCTCTTTCTCTTTCTCTCTCCTTCCTTCCCCCTTCCAAATTGCTGTCCTGTACCTTCTGCGGCTCAATCAGGCCTTGACAGGATCCTGTCTTTTTTCTGTTCCACATCTCCTTTCATAGTGGGGAATGTTGTAGAATCCCTTTTTCTTCAAGTCTGTACTTCTTAGGGCTATGATGAAAATAGTCAGCAAACTCGATCTGAAGTAAATCAACTAGGAGGAAGGAATTGTGGGTATGGGAGAAGATAGACCCCTCAGACCCAATACTATGGTATAAGGTGCCAAGGTGGATATGGTTAAATCTGACAACCCAAAAGCTGAACTGGATGAAAGTAGGACAGCATGGATCTATCTTTATGGTAAATACATAACATTCATATTTTCTAGTATATCACTGTTTTTTTTTTAACTCTGCTACATGTGTAGCAAAGGTACACTAAAAATATAGATTTTTTTTTTCCATTTACGGGAAGAGAAAAGGAAGCAACTCGGCAGAGATGAAACTTACTGAAACAATTTTGCTTTTTCTTCACAACTCAGCTTTTGATTTTATTGTTTTTATTTTTTTAATATATAAATAAATTGCAATTATTGACCCCATATAAGGAATTTTTTTTTAATTTGCAAAGCTAGGTCATAAGTCATGAATTTGTTAGGTAACGAAACGTAAAGATTTATATTTTCCATTATGTAATACAAAATAAATGTGATTTCTGCTGCTTGGATTAAAATAAGTTGCCTTTTTTTTCTCAAAACATTTTATGTATAGAACCTACTAGTGCTGTGGTATAAATTCAGTTAACTGAAATGTTCATTAAGCATTTTATGAATTTTGTGCTTTATTTCACTTTACAAAATTGCTGCTGAAAAAAGTCTACACTGGAAAGATATATTGCAACCCATGCCACTTGATTTCAGGGGACCCACCTCAGCTTCTTCCAGTGCTGGGGCACTGATATTTTTCTTGTACATTTATAGAAATCCATTCTCTTTCTTGGTTTCATTTCAGCACTTTTGGGTCATTCCAGTTTGCTTAATTGTGTGATTGTTATACTGAATTATGCAAGTATTGTGTATAGCTTTAGCTGGCTGTTGCTGCAGGGGCATGTCTTTTAGATGTCATAAAGACAATTGTGCAGAGGTAGCTGTAGTAGAAAAGGTTCACGACTAGTCTGGAGTCTGTGCCATAAAAGCTAAGTGAGAAACTGTAGGGGTCTCTTGCTGGAAAAAACAGCTGAAAAATTCTGTCAGGATACTTGTTACAAACAGAAACGATAAAAAGAAAAAAAAACTTATTGACTGTAGTGCCAGCATCTCTTCCATACATTATTTTTATTCAGGTTTCAGTGAACAGTTTGACAAACTATTAAAAAGGTGAAGCAGTGTAGCTGAAATGACAAAGGCACACATTTCATTTGATTTTCTCAGTCTCTTTTTGTTTACTTTTTGACTCTCAACAAGTTAACTTAAATAGAGCAATGGTACTGACCAGTTATTTGTGCCTGAATGGCTTACACATTTGAAAAATAAGTAGAATAAAAATGGACTTTGTCCGTGTAAAGTACCATATTCTGCACATGCTAAGATCTGCATTACTTCAGAAGATTATAAAAATAAAACATGTTCCACTTCTTCTGAGCAAGAACAGACTAGTAGCTTTTACTGTAGAAAATCGATGCCTGCAGTACCCTAATATAAAGTTAAAAGTGCAGTTTGCTGCTGAAGTACAGGATGTTGAGTGTAACACAGGTGTTATCAGTTATGCATCTTTGAACATCTAGAAGAACAACACTTTTTTTGCATTTCCTAGTTAAAGTCCATCACATTGGTAGTGTTAGGGAAGCAGCAGTCCCTCGTGCAAGAAGTCTGGCTTTCTGATATGGGGTAGGACTTTCTAAGCAGTATCAGATTTATTAGTGGCTGAAGTAAGTAAGCAGTGGAACAAAAATAAATAATACCATAAACTCTAGCTTTATGAACTTCTCAGCAGGTTTCACATCGCAAAATTGGACTGTGAATGAATCCACACCATCAAGAATGATTTTGGCTCACAGTAGGTTAATCAGAAGGTGATGCAGGGTGCTTGGCAAGACCCTATTCACGTTTAGACCATATAGTGTTCCAGTTATCACCTTGCTTTTAAAGCGTGGAACATGTTTTAAAGCACAATTGTAGTTCTTAATGTCTGTCTACTCTTCTGACTTAGGTCTGTGGTTACCGCTTGCGTCTTCACTTTGACGGATACTCAGAATGCCATGACTTCTGGGTAAATGCTGACAGTCCTGATATTCATCCAGCAGGGTGGTGTGAGCGAACTAATCACAAGTTACAGCCTCCAAAAGGTGAGGTTCATATGCCACTATCAGTACCATAAATCTGTTTGTATATAATTAATTTATAACACTGTCAACTTGTTGTTCCATGTTTATGTATTGCCTGTTACTGATCTTTAAACCTTGTCACATTTATTTCAAGCACTGATATGTAATTAATCTTGGTTGAACTGTGACACATAAATATCTCTTTCAGTTGACACAATTAACTGTCAAGAAACATAATGCAATGTTGTATTCTTGAAAATATTGTATATATATTTTTCAATTAATTTACTTGTTGTTTACCAGTATAGCTTGCATGGTAGTTATATTGCATATTTTCCAACAGGTTTCTAAATGAGCATACTCAACATTGATCTGTGAGCCAGTCAATGGAGGGATATTTAAATCACCAAGGATTAAAGAGCTGTTGTTTATAAGAATATCCTGAATGAATGCCAGGAATGTATTGTGATAATCTCTATTCATGGAAGGAGATTGATGGCAGGCTGTAAGATGTAAATTAGAATTCTCTAAATAAGCTGTAGTTCGTTAAGCTCACAGGGGGTGTTGGTATCCATTTTGAGGAGATACTTTCCCTGATATACACCAACAGTTCACCGCCATTACCAGTGGGCCTAAAAAAAGTGATAAGCACAAAATTCAGGCACAGAAGGGATGCAGTGTATGGATTTGAATCATGTCTCAGTGACAGTGTATCCATGGACTGAATTGAAATGTAAAATGATTCTTGATTTAGGATAGGATAAGTTCTTTGTCTTGATTTAGGATAGGATAAAGTGTTCATATTTAACTCACTTCTTTCTGTGGAAGATTTGATGTTATGGTGTCCCATCTCACCTTCGTTCTTTCTGGATGGGTTTGGAGCCGATCCTCAGCTCCAACTCGGCCAATATACAATAGCTCGAGAACTTTTACTGGCTCGAGGCTACCCCTTTTCCCAGCATGCCTAGCGGCAGCTACCCAGTTATTGTTTGTCGCTTGCAGCGTTGAGATTGCTCAATACTGGCTCAGGCTAAGTACTTTATGTTTTTTCTAGTTATTGCAAATTTTTCATAAATTTACTGATTATATTCACTCCTTAAAATGTGTATCTTTCCTCGTTAGTCTAACAACCCCTTTATCTGCTCTTTCTGGTATTTTTGGCCATCGTTTTTTCTTTTAGGCCTGCTTTCCCCTTAGAGCCTGTTTAAGTTAGAGGGTTCTTCCCTTTCCTCACCACTTTTCTGGGATTGCTGTTTAAGTTAGAGGCTCTACCATCGGGGGAGTTGCCATTTAAGTTAGAGGCTCTCCCCCTTCCTTCCCTCTTCTTCCTTTCAAAAAAAAAAAATAATAATTAAATTTTTTTTTCCTTTGTTGTTATCAGCCTCTTTGCTTCTACTTGTTGTAGGCTGTGAGTGATAGTTTTCTGTTTTTTCTCTGTGGAAAACGTTTTCCTGATTAGTGCTCATTATGTTAAAAGAATCTAAACCCTCTGGGTTTAAAAAATGCGACTCATGTTGCCAGTAAATGTCCCTTACGCATGGGCACATGAGTTGCGTTTATTGTTTAGGGGCTGTTCATCTGCAGGACTCTTGCGCCATCTGTCATGTTTTCAGTTCCAGAGTCCTGCAGGAAAGAAAAACTAAGCTTATCTTATGTGGCCTTCTGAAGAACCCTCAATATGCCTCGTCTCAGGGTCCTCAGCCAGCCAAAGTGTCCGTGAAACACTCCAAGCCATCGGTTCTGAGCTCAGAACAGACAAAAATTACTGAGAAGCCTTCAGCTCTGTTGGCCCCCAGCATTGGCTTCGACAAAGCTAAGTTTCTGGTGGCTCCATCTGTGTCCTCGGAGCTGATCTGGATCCATAAGAGATCAAGGTCTCCCTCTTTGGAGCTGGTACCCTCCGCTCCACAATCTCTTCTGCTGCAACCTGGAGCGGGCAGTCACCGGTCCACTTCACACTCCTCTCGGTCCTCCAAACTTTCAGATCACGATGTGGAGAGAGTGGTCAACAGGCTTCTCAAGTCACAGCCACTTGCTAAATTACTCTCGAGCCCAGCCCATAAGGATTTGGCTCCTTCGACCCTCCCAGCTTCTCCATCAATTCCTCCTCAGACTCTCTTGAGCTCGGAGCCGGAGTGCATGGAGGTCATGGTGGTGGAATCATCGGCTCTGGTTTCTTCTCCCTTATCGGTTCTGATGACCCACCCAATCTCCTCAATATCTCAGTCCATTGAGGGATCTGGGGGCTGAAGCTCTCTCGCCGGCTCCGAGGGGGGAAGGGGCATTGGACCCTTATCTGACCCTGCTCTCCCTTTCGGAAGTTCGGTGCAGGTGAGCTCGGCTCCTACATTGGTCTTGGAGACCTCACTCCCGGTTCAAAGGAGATCTCCAGGCTCTTTGGAGCTGGTGGCTCCTTGGACTCAGGACCATGGCACCTTCAAGGTGATGAGGAGCATGCTGTCTCCTGAGACTGCTCCACTCTCAGCTCCATTGGCTCCTTCTCCCTCGGTGCCTGTGCCTGCCTTTGTCCCTCCTCCTGCCAAGCGTAGGGAACCTGTGCCCCAAGACACCCCACTGGGTGACCCCACTTCTTCCAAACCTCCCCCAACATGTGGAGGCAGTCCCTCGGAAGAAGAAGTGTAAGAGGAAGCATCTAGACTCCCCTGAGTCTATCACTTCAGATACGGACTTGGATGAGTCGGAAGGGTCTCCATGGTCCCCCTCTGAGGATGTCTCCTTTTAGGACATCTTGGAAATCCTTAGACAGAGGGGTGGCTGGAAGTCCCTAGCCCCTTCTGAGGATGAGTCTGTATACATGGACGCATTTGGTTCCCGACCCTCCACCTCTTGGTTGTCTCCACCTTTCGACCCACTTTTGTCTGTAGTGAGTCGAAAGGCGTGGAGCACTCCAGAGACCATGGAACCTGTTCCAAGGAGACCTAACAAATTTATTACAGTTCCAGAAGATAAGTCTTTTCTATCCAAGGGAGTTCTTATTGATGCCATGGTGGTAGCAGCAGCCACCAAGAAGGAACTTGCGGAAATTTCGTCTGTCCATCCGACGAACAAAGAGTCTCGTACGATGGACAGGTATGGGAAGCGTATGTTTTCTTCAGTGACTTTTACTCTCAGATCACTGAATTACTTGTCACATTTCACACGTCTTAAGAGGGATCTCCTGAAGGAGCTAGGAGATACCCTGCAAGATCCTACAGCTGTGGGAGTTGCGAACAGGGCAGCTTCCCAGCTTGCGACCTTGACCTCCGTGGTAAACTCCTTCGTGAGGCTCATTTCTTATGCGGCAGATGGAGCGAGTAGGACAGCAGGTACCGGAGTAGCTTTACGCAGAAACTCCTGGATGTGCTTTTGTCAATTTGCGGATCCCTTTATGTCTTCATTTACCAATACCCCCTTTGATGGCTCATCCTTGTTTGGGCCTCAGGTAAAAGAGACTCTCACCAGGTGTGAACAGGAAGGCAAGACTCTCTCTACTGTAGGGGTCCGTTTTTCCACTCCATCTAGACCCTATCCTAAGGGTCAGAAGAGTGGAAAAATGTGGTTCCGAAAACCCCAGAGATCTTTGCCTGACACGTGGTGACTTTTCCCCCAGGGGCAGAGGGGGAAACAACAATGGAAGATGCCACCCTCGTGGCAGAGGTGGACCGCAGCAGCAGTTTGATAGAGATACTTTCTCTGCTAGGCCCTTCCAGCACTCCTGAAGGGAGGCCTGGCTGTCCACCTCTGGAGGCAGTCGGGGGCAGACTTTCACTGTACCCAGTAGCCTGGCAATCTATCACGAGAGAAACATGGGTACTGTCGATAGTATCCAGGGGTTACAAAATTCCCTCTTCTCAGTCCCCCTCAAAAGACAAATGTTCTATCCCAGATGTTCCACCCAGTCTTCGGGAGCATGCAATCCTAGAGGTTCAAAGATTGCTAGAACAAAGAGTCCCCACAGACCAAATTGGATCCAGAACTTACTCAAGGTTCTTTTTAGTTCCGAAAAAGACAGGGGACTGGAGACCAATCTTGGATCTCAGCAAGCTAAACCAATTGGTAAAAAAGACAAAGTTCAAGATGGTGATACTGCAGTCCATTCTTCCCTTCTTGGGTTAGGACAATTGGATGTGCTCCAGGACGCATATTACCATATAAAAATGGACAGGCAATCCAGGGGACTCCTACGCTTCTTGCTGGGAGCCAGTCATTATCAGTTCAGGGCCCTGCCCTTTGGTTTCACCACAGCCCCCAGGGTGTTTACCAAGTGTATGGTAGTGGTCACGGCTCACTTGAGGTGTCTAGGATTCCAGGTGTTTCCATACCTAAATGACTGGGCTCCTCACTGCTACCATCAAGCATCAACTAATCAATGCACGGGACTACACAATCCAAACTTGTTCCCAGTTAGGCATCACAGTAAACTATGAAAAATCTGCCTTTTTGCCTTGTCAGTCTATTACCTTTATAGGAGCAGACTTAGATACAAGACGCATGATAGCAAAACTGCCTTTAGACAGGGTGTGAGCCATTCGTCAACAGGTTGCCTTTCTCATAAACAAGACGAGAGTTCAGGCAAGACAAGTCTTACAAGTACTGGGCTCAATGGCTGCAGCTGTTATGCTAGTTCCTTTAGCACGCTTCCACATGAGGATTCTACAGTGGCTTCTTTTCGCTCAGTGGTCTTTCCAGGAATTGCCAGTGTCACACATGATCTTAATCATGGAATCTTTCAAAAAGGACCTACAATGGTGGCTGGTCTCCCCCCAGGTGACTCTGTGCAGACCCTTTTTAGACCTGCATCCGGTAGCCACAGTGACCATGAATGCTTCCCAGATAGGGCGGAGGGGCATTATCTGGGACGGACTGTCCAAGGAACGTGACGACCTTCGAGTACCATTTGTACATCAATGTTCTAGAGATGAGAGCTGTGCTTCTGGCATTGCAAGCACTTCAAGACTCTCTACCTACAGGGACCATTGCAATTCAGACAGACAACATGTCAGTGGTATGGAACATCAACAAGCAGGGCAGAACTAGATCTTACCCCTTGTGTCGGGAGGCACTTTGAGTATGGGAATGGGCGATGCCTTCCCAAAGTTTTCTGATTGCAGCGCACATTCCTGGAAAATCCAATGTGATAGCGGACAGGCTCAGCAGGGCTATCCTCATGCCTCACGAGTGGTCCCTGAAGCAAGAAGTTGCAGACTTGATTTTCCGCAAATGGGGCCAGCCATGCTGCAATCTTTTTGCCACTCTCCTAAGCAACAAATGCAGCATCTACTTTGCCCTAGTTCCCCCTCCGCGACAGTCATCCACGGATCCACTTGTTCATGATTGGCCTCCAGGACTACTGTATGCTTTTCCACCCTTCCCTCTCCTTCCAAAAGTACTTCAGAAAGCAAGATCATTGGGTTGCAAACTCATCCTTATTGCTCCTTACTGGCCTCATCAGATATGGTTTCCATTTCTTCGCCATCACCTTCAACTGGAGCCTTGGATACTGGACCCACTTCCGGACCTCCTGACGCATCAGTCAGGCGGGCTTCATCCATCCCTTCAAACTCTCAAGCTGACTGCTTGGTTACTCCACTTCCAGTCTTAGCCAGGCTCCCAAACATTTCCCCTGCTGTACAACACATCCTGGTGTTTGACCACAAGCCCACTACTAGGAGGATTTACACTAGCAAATGGAAGAGGTTCTCTTACTGGGCCAAAAGTAATAACACTGATCCTTTTAAGGCTCCTGTTCACAAGATTCTTGACTTTCTAGCCAAAACCTTTGAAAAAGGGGCAGCTGCAGCTACTATTAGCATCCAACTGACTGCCATCTCCAATTTTTACGTAGGAGACTTCGGTTTGTACATTATGTCCCATAAGTTGTGCAGAGCATTCTTACAAGGTACAACATTTTTACGGCCCCCAGTAAGAGAACCTCCCACCCCCTGGGACCGAAACTTGGTTTTAGCTTCAATGGTTCTGCCCCCTTTTGAACCAGCAGCATCTTGCCCCTTGAAGTTTCTATCTTGGAAAACTCTCTTCTTGGTTGCTATAACCTCAGCTAGATGGGTTTCTGAATTACATGCTTTGTCTATTTGCCCACCGTATCTCATTTTTCACAAAGATAGAGTCTGTCTAAGGACCAGTCCTTCCTTCTTGCCAAAGGTTTGTTCTGAGTATAACTTAAATCAGTCCATTGAGCTTCCTGTGTTCTTCCCAAATTATGGCAACAAGGCAGATTATACATTACACCAATTGGATGTTCATAGACAATTAAGTTTTTATTTACATGAAACCAAAGTCCTCAGAAAATCAGACCAATTGTTCATATCCTTTGCTGACAATAAGCAAGGTTATTCAGTTTCTAAAGTGACATTATCAAAATGGCTGTCAGACACAATCACTTATTCATATGGTTTGCGTAAAAAGACGCTTCCAGGAAGACCCAGAGGACATTCAACCAGGGCCTTAGCAACCTCTGTTGCCTTCCAAACTAAATTGCCCTTAGATTCAATCCGTGCAGCAGCGACATGGGCAAATCCTCATACCTTTATCTCTCATTACAAAGTGGATGTGGTCTCCCGGAATAGGGCATCCTTTGGTTCCACAGTCCTGAAGAGTTTGTTCCAGTGAGCCACCCGAGAACCAGGTTCTGGGGACATGACCCCAACCAGCAAGAAAGAAGGTGAGATGGGACAACATAACATAAAGAAGTTATGTGCTTACCATAGCATTCCATGTTTGTTGTCCTTCATCTCGTCTTCCTTCTTACGTTCCCCCCCCATCCTTTCCCCTTCCTGGAGGTTCGAGAGGAGTTCTTGATTGGTTACACTGCCTGAGTTTCCTGCTGACATACCAGGTTGATTAACCATACATTGTCCTTTCTTCTTTCCTTCATACCTTGGTGTAAGAGCTTAGTAAAAAAAGATTGTTTTTTCTTACTACATATGTCTAGTGTGGGCTATTAAAAATGAGATCTGGGTAGCTGCCGCTAGGCATGTTGGGATAAGGGATAGCCTCGAGTGAGTAAAAGCTCTCGAGCTATTGTATATCGGCCAAGTCGGAGCCGAGGATCTGCTCTGAACCCAACCAGCAAGAAGGAAGGCAAGATGAAGGACAACAAACATGAAACATTATGGTAGGAACATAACTTATTTTTTTTGCCTTGTATCCACACAGAGTTTGGACATTATACCATATTATATGTAGACAGTCAGAAACATACCTCTCAACTGTCCAGATTTTTGCAGAATGTCCAGATTTTTGCCTCATATATTTGGAATGTTCCTCATAAAATTCACGTTTTTTAGGAAAATCGTTGAGGATTGAAGTCACTGAATGACACATATTTGAGTTTTGTAGTGTATATCCTTCAGAAAATGCATGCTAAAACAAAATATGTTATTCTGTCAGTGTTCTATAAACCTATAAATATTGTGAGAAGAAATATCCATGGAATTGTTTGGCTAGGCTTCTATAGGCCCTAGTGCTGATAGCCTAGTACCAGCCTATGAACCTATATTTAAAATCTGCCCATTGGGTCTTTGTCCCCATTATTTTAGGCTTTGTCCAGATTTCTTGCACTAAGAGGTATGATCAGAATCTATGCTGATGCAGTGGGAGCTCACATTTACTTTGTTACAAGCTACGTTTTGATGCATAGTGTGGTAAAAACAGGAATTCAAAGTCTGCTTTCCTTGATGTTCATCTTGAGGGAAAAATAAGTGGTTGTTAACCAAGTACTTCCCTTTCATTTGGGTTTATGTGAATAATTAAGTATTGTACACCATGGATGAGTGCAGTCCCCTATTGAGGGAGTACCAGGGGCTTTCCACTTTTCAGAAACAGTTTTGTTTGCATTTCCTATCCAGTTCAGGAAAGGCAGACTTTGACACTGTTTTTGATGTACTCTGTATTATAAGACAGTTTTTTAATGAATTTCATTCCAGAAAGGGCAGTTCTTAAACCATATTTTCTAATTTGTTTTTTTTTCCATAAAATAGACCTACCCATGTGTTATTTTGCCTATATTTTATTTGTAAATGTCTTCTATTAATAATTGTCTTTGTAAAATGTTATTAGCTCTTACTCCTGTATTTGGTACAGGATAACATTCTAACTAATTTTGTTCTGAAATGATTATAAAAGTGTAAAGCTCTTAAACATCACTAGAAACAGACATTGTTTCCAGAAAGATTACGCAGGGTGGGATTCCAAAATGTCTTACTCTACATGGCACTACTCCAGGTTTTAGAGTAATTAAAGAGGTGTATTACATTTGGTAAAGAAATTTGAAACTGAGTCCATTGTATATGCACCAGATGAGCTCTTAGTTTTCTGTGTGATGTAATAAAAATTGTTCACATGTGATATGAATGTATAACATTGACAATGTAGATTTTTTTATCTACTGTACTAATGCAGTGTATGTTAGCTTTACTTACATTAATCTTATTTGTACACATGAAACGCTAAATCAGCACAACGTTCAGAGGGTCAGTTTCAAAGATTAGCTCTCAGTGCATCAGCCCTGATTCTGAAAGACCTGCTGTCAATGTTAAGTGGCTTACTTAGCTGTAAGGCCTATCTATAAAAAGGCTTAACTTACAGGGACCAGATTCCAAAACACCTGCTCTCAGTGAAAGTGATCACTTAAACTGAGAGCAAGTATTTTGGAATCTGGGCCAATGTATGCTTTCTTTGTGTGTATGTGTGTGTGTGTGTGTGTGTGTGTGTGTGTGTGTGTGTGTGTGTGTGTGTGTGTTTTCAAGTATGTGGGTATGTGTGTATGTCTGTATGTATACATTATGTAGTAAAAAAGACAGTCCCCGGGATTCATGAAGCTCGGCGCAAGGCCGGCGTAAGGGCTGCGCCGGCGGTGCAGTGAATAGCCGGCGTAGTAGCGCCATATGCATATTAATGAGAGTGCACCGCAACCACAGACACGTGCGTAGTGTACGTGAGCGAGCCCAAGTAGGATGCGTCCGGAGGCGTGGCTAAGCCGGCATGCGGTGAGCAACCTAATGTGCTGACTGCCACGGTCCGCCCATAATAGTAATGGCAGCAGCCAGGGCCCGTGCAGAATGAAACGCACGTAGAGTATGCAACATAGTACCCGTCCCAACTAAACGGAGAAGCAAATACAACCCACGAAGGCTTAAGTGTACCCGTCCAAGGAGCAAAGGATACGCATGAGACCGCGTTTGTTCCGCAATGCACCGTCAGTGGTTATACTCAGAGAAGGTGTACAGCAGCATGTCAGCGCGCCGCACCGACATAGGAGTAGCGACTAAGGTCACCACCTGTCCCACTTTGCGAGGGGCAGTCCCTCTATGGGCAGTTGTGTCCCGAAAAAAAATATTAAAAATGGCAAATGTGCTAAGATTGTAGGACATAATGATATCCCGTATTTAATGTAATGGTAGCATGAATTGGTTATTTCTGGAACTGAAATACCTAAATGACACAAGAAACAGAATAAGCAACCAAATTGCCACAACAATAAGCTTTTATTTAGGAAAACAAGTGAAGTTCTATGCTATATAGTGACCGTGTGTATGTGTTGGCCTGTAAACACAGATGTGAGTCCCGGAAATATCCCACCTTGGCAACTGGAAAAGGTGGCAACCCCAGTAGCGACATGGGCATGGTCACCAGGGTTACCAGCTGTCCCAATGTGCCGTGGACAGTCCCTCATTGGACAGTTGTGTCCCTGCAAAAATCGAAAATATGGAAAATGACCTGAGATTCCCTGCCAAAAATATTCCCGCAATATACATGTAATAGTAGCATAAAACATATAATTTGTATATGAAACACATACATGGCATAAGAAACTGAATAAGGAACCCAAATGCTAACAGAATAAGCGTATATTATGGCAAACAAGTAAAGTCCTGTCAACTCCACTTACTGTGGGTATGTGTTGTCCTGCAAAATCCGATGTTCCCACAAAACATGTCCCACTATGGTCATTGGAAAAGGTGCCAACCATAATGGTCACAAGCAGTAGTGACAGTACATAGCCGGGTAGCTGTGTTGACATAACAACAGGAAGGAACCAAGATACCTTAAACACAGGCAAACATGTGCATAGCAGCATATCCCACACCCAGCAACGCCTCTGTCGCATACACTGGACGGCGATGTTGAAGTGTAATATCCAGAAGCAGAACCCATGCATTCAGATGTAATACACAATAGCCTCATTGTAGCATGTAAGTCCCACCCATGTACACCTGTGCACCCAAACCTGCTAGCATCCGTGTGCAGCTATACACCTACACACAATGTGCATACCTGAAATGTGGTAAGATGTTTGTGTTAGGCAGTGACACGCTGGCAACACGCACCACATGTCACCAACCCACCTCAGGTACAGATATGGAAATGGCTGCATGTGAATGTGTCTGCAGAATGTGAACATCCCGCATGTGGTATGTACCCGTCCACACCATATAGGTTTGCATACGACACGGTGCACATAACTGTACACATGTGGACAAGCCGGGTTGTTGAACCACCGCATCGATGATTAGCTATGCAGAGAAGTCGAACACATATAGCGGAACACGTGCCTACCAAACAGGACGCCCTAACAGGGTGCTAAAGGCAAAGAAGGGGAAGGTGGGACATCACATGTGGAGAGTAGCGTTGCCGGACTGCCAAATACACACGGTCAAGGTAAAGGACGGAACAACATGCATATGGCCGGATGGATGTTGTCCGAGAAATATATATAGAAACACATATGAAGTGCAAGTTTAGACTCGAAATACTATATAATGCATTGAATTGTACCGCACAATATGGCAGTAGAACTGATCATGCATGTAATTGGTGAAGCTAAGCTGTAGTGTGATGGAATTCTGACCCTGGCAGTAACCAGTACAGCAGGCTTATGTCTCTCAGCATTAATTATCTGCTGGGTGACAGAAAAATAAATGTATGTACATGCATAACATCACCCTTCCCTGAGGAGGATGGCCTTGTGAGCTCTATCGAAGATAAGAGTACAACTCCTTACCAGAGAGACAAAGCAACGTATTAAGAAATGAACTGACTACTGTATCGGAACAGTCCAGGGTCCTTGAAACAGCTACAATCACAGAAGGACACTGTAATTGACCAGGTGCCTTGCAAGGCTGTGTTATTCTCATAGGAAAACATTTAATAAGCATTACCTTAACACTGTTGTAGGAATACAATCTTGTGGACTATAGTGATGTAAATGCCCTGTGACTGACCACATCAGTAATGTGTGCATAAGATGATAGTATACACAATGCTCATACAGCTGTAACATGTATAGAGTAAAACAAAAGTCTAAACTTGTACTGCATAGTTCTTTGCCTCCTGCTGCACAGTAGTAAAACGTCATTAATCTCAGCTTCCTGTGTTATTGACTGTCAGTTTGAAAAGACGGATGAGTGTTACAGTTTGATTTAAACAACGTAATTGACAGATGTGTATGTTCTAGCATGGGAATATGTCAAGCCAACCATCACAATGTCCATGTGTACCACATACAAACAGCCAGTAACATGCAGTAGTAGTGCATGAAGGCATACACGACTGTGGGAATAGTACAGGACACATGGCACATGCCAAGTGCAGATGCATGACAAAAACCCCAGGATGGGTGTCCCTGCAAAGAGGAACATGTGCCAACCACACCTCCCACAGATGTACCGGCAATAAAAACACATGGCAAACACACAGAAACACTACCGTCCAACACACGACTGCAATGGAGCCTGGTCAGACACCAACATGAAGCATGCACAAACAGGGACTTGTGTAATGTTTGCCTTAACACCCCCCCATAGGCCAAAGAGGAATAGAAAGAACATATGCATGTAATGTTGTGAAGGATGTGTGGTAGTCCTCAGTATCACAGTGTTAGGGACACAGATACACTGTCATCAACTGTGACATATGTGCACTGTACACAGCATACCTGCATGTAATACAGAGGACAATCATGTGCCACAGAAATATACACTGGATAAAGAGGATAGGTATAGCCAAGTGTAAATGTGACAAACTATGAATATAGGTTCATAGGTCCATAGGTACAGGGTAGGCCATCGTCCCAGGTTCAGCCATAACACTACACCATAGTTAGGATGACTTTGGCAACCTTCTGTGCTTCAGATAAAATACTCATGATATTGCTGTACCTCCGTCAAGCAGTGATAATGATGTAATCCCTGGCCTATACCTGCAATTCTCCATCCAATGGACAACATACCCATGAACAAGGCTATGAAGGATCTCTGTCTCACATGTACTGTGATGTAGATCCACAGCATTGTGAGTGTCTGGGTGATATATGTGTCACTCAAACACATCCCATTAATGACCGTGACAAGGTTCATGTCACCTGCCCTAGTGGTTCTGAGGGATGCAGATACAGTAGGTGAAGCATACACATGACATATGGGTTGACATGGCCTCGTATGTCAGGCACAGGTCAACACTAAACAGCAGGTATGTGACTTAATGGGGCAGGGGTCCTACAAGTGGGGCAGCATTACACAAAGTGATGTCATCCTGCATCTGTACGACAATTAACCTATGAGGGCTTCCCAGCTGCTGTAGGTGTATGGTCAGATACAGTCTGAATGGGGCAATGTAGTAAATCATAGGTGTAACACGTAATGGGTACAAGGAGACAATGACCTAGCCTGATGTAGATGTGAATCCCTGCACAAACAGGTGGGCAATGTAGAAGTCCCACAGAACCACGATAGCAACGTGTGTGTTGAATGAATGGTGACCGACAAACTCTGTCCCCTGATCCCTGGTAATCACCCCTGTGCTGAGTGGACAGCCACCTATATGCTGGACAGGGGTGTCCTAGTACTTCTCAACAGGTATGATGTTGCATTACTTAGCATTTAGCTGTGGGCCATGTCCCTGACAGCAGATATGCATATCTGGGAGGCCCCTTCGAAGGATATCTGTGTCAGATGTCCGTCCCACTATGGCACCTGTTTTGCTGTCATCTACAAACAATGTTGCCCATAACACCCCTGTGTGTGCCTGTACCGTGGAAATGTAGATGTATGACAGGAGTGGACCCACGGAAGGGCCCCATGGGACACCACATGCGACAGGCAGTAGGTCTGACATGCTGCCAGCAAGTATGACCATGTGGGTTGTGTCGCATAGACAGTTTACAACACATTCTGTGATGTACGTGTTCACATCCCAGCCAATGGGTTCATCAACGATACCTGAGGGGGGTAATGTGGTGAAGGCCTTTGCCAGGTCGAGGTAGGCTGTATGGACTGCAACACCCCATCAATGGCCTCGGTGACTGTCCCAAAATGTCAACCATGCTTTAAAGGCATGAACCGCCCTGAACAAGACAAACCATGTTGGATGCAAAGTATGTATGTCCCCTATGCATTCATGTACGAGCCGCAGTATGATCCCTCCCCATGTCTTTGCAGATAGGTCTCCTCATGGTAATGGGACAGTAATAACCAGGCTCAGTGGAGGCATTGGCCCTGTGACGTGGGACAACCGTTGCCATGCGACACAACCTGGGTACCTTACCTGAGGTGAGGCTACAAAGAAATAGCTGTCCTAACTGTGGGTCTAATTCCTCAATGAGATAGTGGAGTACACAGTGGGGTCACCAGCTGGTCTCATGGATGCTATGTCCACTACCCTGGAGAGAGCATGTCCCACCTGTGTGTCACAGAACATTTGGTGACCACAAACCGCTGGTACAGACATCTCCTCATGTGTGGGGGAGGGTGTGGAGATGTCCTCACTGGACTTGTCAGCCTGTATGTTGGCAATGTGTGTATGTTGAGTAAACTCCACCTCTTTGTGAACCCAGTCAGAGCATATGTGGGAGTGACCTCCCAGGTGTTGAGCATAGCAACTGAAGGTGGTATGATTGTCAGCCAGGTCCATGTAGGTATATCTGTGGAATGTGCCCTGGACCATGGCATGACAGTGTGTAACTCTACACATATGATGACCAAGGGTGTCATACCTCACAAGGTGTCTGCTCCACCTTGTAGTAGCCACCTCCTCGTGTTGTACATCCTGTGTATGGCTGGGGTACACCACACTGGATGCTTGGCATTGGTACAATGAACCACAGTTGGGTAAGTGAATGCCTGGTTCATGCAGTCCTGTAGGTACTGGTAGATGGCAAATGTGATTGATGCAGTGGCTGCAGTACTGTCGACCACTGGCTCAGGGTCCTTAAAGGAGACCACAGTAGTGTGCAGATTTGTGTAGTCTGCCTCTGAGTAAGCAATGTGTATGGTAACTGGCAACACTCACAGCAACGGATGCCAATAGCAGAAGCCAATGTCCAAATAACATAGATTAACTTCTGCATGACAATATGTCTTATCATACATGTATTGACACGTGTCTGCTAATTACAATTGCAAATGGCCGGTAAGACTGGCCTAAAGTTCCCGTGATTTACACAGTCTGGAGGTGTTGTTCGATAATAAAGTGGCAATACCTCCCAATCGTGACCTCTGGGTATTAAAGTGGTTGTTAACCTGCAACATTGGATGTACACCATTGGGCTCTGGTGTCGGAAAACATGGTTCCTGTACCACTACACAGTATGGGTAGTCAAGCAGACATCCGCGATTGTTGAACACACAGCATCAGTGAAACCCACTGCTCACAAGGACACAGTCCGACAAGCTCTACACTTTACATATGCACAGTGGTGTCCATTGTAGGACCTAAAAATTGTCTAAAGACAAGAATGATGCCTTATTTCAACGCCTACGTGAACTCATTGTCGTCACAGGTACACATATGCACCGCAAGCGTGTTTAATGTTGATGATAGTTGTCCATGAAATGCAGCACAGATGCACAGAAATACCCAGGGTACGGGGTTCATAGAACTGCGTCCACATCACAGTCCCGCACACATGAAGGATGTATAATGGGTACTGTCGATTGTTGCAGTCAAGGGATTCTGGGTATGTAGACTCTGGGCTCGGTGTTGTTTCACAGGCAATCCTTTGTCCCGCCCCGTGGGAGGGATGTGTGCGTAGCACCTGCCTTACTCTCCGCTAATAATGCAAACCATCCACCGGAGAATGCTAAATGCAGGTGTGAAATGTGTACAGCCCTATACTAGTGTCCAGTAGGCAATTGTCATGGATGGACAACCGTATGACCAAGATGGCACCCACAACTGCAAACCCGGGGAAATTACACAGCCGCGGTAAGGCATAACACAGGAAATACACATAGGGACTACAGTTGACATTCCACATACAAAGTCGGACTGCCGTGCCAACACCGGCGTACACAGCACTCAATCTGCCAGCAACAGAATGAGGAGCACCCGCTACCATACAGCAGAACAGATGTGCGACCTGTGGAACACATACTAATGGCACACCCACAACGTCAAGTAGGATATGTAAACTATGGCATTCCCACCTATGAAGACAACATGGTTAAATGAATACATAGGTGATCAACATGTTCCGGTGGTGTTATGTTGAAAATACAGTGACGGATATGTCCCATTGGGATGTCTGAGGTTTATATGAAGCAGTTGCTAACCAGCATCTTTGGATGTATGACATTTGTTCACAGTACTAAATCACCTGGTTACGTAGCACCATGTAGAATGGGTAGTCAAACAGACATCCGCGATTGGGGAACATACACCAGCAGTGAAAAGCACTGGCCAGGTGGACACAGTCCAGCAACATCTAACCTGACATATGCACATTGGTGTCCATTGTAGGACCCAAAAATTCCATTCATTGAATGCCTGCTAGCTTCCTGCATTACCCACGTGAACTCATTGTCGCCACCACGCCAGAGGTACACATATGCACCGCAAGCGTGTTCAATGTTGATGATAGCTGTCCATGAAATGCAGCACATATGCACAGAAATACCCAGGGTACTGGGTCCATAGAACTGCGCCCACATCACAGTCCCGCACACATGAAGGATGTGTAATGGGTACTGTCGACTGTTGCAGTCAAGGGAGTCTGGGTATGTAGAATCTGGCCTCGGTGTTGTTTCGCAGGCAAACCTTTGTCCCGCCCGTGGGAGGGATGTGTGTGTAGCACCTGCCTTACTCTCCGCTAATAATGCAAACCATCTACCGGAGAATGCTAAATGCAGGTGTGAAATGTGTACAGGCCTATACTAGTGTCCAGTAGGCAATTCTCATGGATGGACAAGCTGCATTTACCAAGATGGCACCCACAACTGTAGACCCGGTGGAACTACACAGCCGCGGTAAGGCATAACACAGCAAATATACATAGGGACTATGGTTGACATTCCCCATACAAAGTTGGACCGCCATGCAAACACCGCGCACACAGCACTCAATCTGCCAGCAACACAATGGGGGAGCACTCGCTACCATACTGTGGAACAGATGGGCGACCTGTGCAACACAAAGTAATGGCACACCAACAACGTCAACTGGGATATGTAAACTATGGCATTCCCACCTATGAAGACAACATGCTTCAATGAAGACATAGGGGATCTACATGTTCCGGTGGTGTTATGTTGCAATTACAGTGACGGATATGTCCTATTGGGACGTCTGAGTTTCATTTGAAGCAGTTGCTAACCTGCATCTTTGGATGTACACCATCTCTTCACAGCTGTAAATCACCTGGTTACGTAGCACCAGGAAGAATGGGTAGTCAAACAGACATCCGCGATTGGGGAACATACAGCAGCAGTCAAAAGCACTGGCCAGTTGGACACAGTCCAGCAACATCTAACTTTACATATGCACATTGGTGTCCATTGAAGGACCCTAAAATACCTTTTCACATAACTCACTCCAGACGCTATTTAACAACAGACGATGCTATAGCCGTGGCTATGGCACAGTTAGACATATGCACCACCAGCGTGTTTAAGGCTGATGACAAGTGTTCATGAAACGCAGGACATATGAACAGAAATACCCAGATCGACGTGTCCATACATAAAAGGCCCACATCCCAGTCCACGCATGAAGGATGTGTAATGGGTACTGTCGAGGGTTGCAGCCATGGGATCTTGGGTATGCAGAAATGGGGCTTTGTGTTGTCTGGCAGATAATCCGTTGTCCTGCCCCGTGGGAGGGATGTGTGCATAGTACCTGCCTTACTCACCACTACTAATGCAAAGCATTCACCGTAGAATGCTAAATGCTGGTGTGAAATGTGTACAGCCCTATACCAGTGTCCAGTAGGCAATTCACATGGATAGACAAGCGTATGACCAAGATGGCACCCATAACTGCAAACCCGGTAGAATTACACTGCCGCAGTAAGGCATTACACAGGTAATACACATAGGGACTACACATGACATTCCCCATACAAAAAACACAGACAACCAGCTGAAGAAGTCCAAAGCAAAGACGAGGTACTGTAGACACCGTCAGCGACCACTCAGAGCCCACCAGGAATTAAATGCAGTCACCATAGTTTATTGAAGCTCTTTTCGTCTGCTTCATAAGCAGACTTATTCAGAATACATACAATGCAGTCCAACCTACTACATTTAAAACCCTTAATTGGTCATTAAATTAGATGTGCTAAGTATTAATTAAATGCCTTAAAGGCAAACAAGCAAACAAACTTTACTTGGGTTACAGATTCCACACAGTGAGTACATCAGACATTGCTTCGAAAGGTACATTCTTCATAGAAAAATAGAAATATATGTATATATATATGAAAGAAGAACCAACATAATGTTTTCCAAATGTCTGACTGTTTAAGCTACATATATATGTTCTACGGATTGTGCCAATATATTAAAAGAACTACAGACACCTAGTAATATAAATGAACCATAATATATAGAGATAAACCGTATGATTATGACTAATGTAAAATAGACCAACGAAATGTAAAGATTCACAATGTGGTAAAGTAAATATTCATTTAGTAGGTTAGTTAAAGAAATCAATTCAGACATCCTTGTCAAAATACTAACACAAGGCCAGCGAGGTGCTTGGCCTCACATGTACTGGGATGTTGTTCCACAGCATAGTGAGTGTCTGGGTGATGAATCTGTCCCACCAGCACGTTCTATTAATAACAGTGTGAAGGTGTACGTCACCTACCCTTGTGGTTCTGAGGGATCTAAATTCTTTAGGTGAAGCATAGTCATCAGATCTGGGTTCGACATGGCCTTGTATGCCAGGCACAGGTCACCTCTGGGCAAGTGGTATGCGACTGTATACAGCTGGAATTCTTTCAGTCGGTCAGCATAACACATATTCCTGAGACCCTGCATCTGTTTGTCGATGAACTGTTGGGGCCTGTCCAGCTGCTGCAGGTGTCGGGTCAGATACATTCTGAACGGGGCATTGTACCCAATCATAGGTCTAATGAGTGATGAGTACAAGGGGACAATGACCTCCTCTGATCTAGATGTGAATCCCTTCATGATGATGTGGGCAATGTTGAAGGTCTACCTAACTACGTTAGCAACGTGTGTCGAATCTAACGGTTAACAACAACCCGGTCCCCAGATCCCTGGTAACTCCCTCTGTGCTCAGTGGATTGCCACCTATATGGTAGCTAGTAACCTTGTTCTTCCCGAAGGGTATGACTATGCATTTCCTGGCATTTAGCTGTAGGCCATGTCTCTGGCACCACTTATCCACATCCGTGAGGCCCTCCT